>NW_025745548.1:92500-145000 GCF_021184085.1 Oncorhynchus gorbuscha | reverse complement strand
GTGGAGTTAATAGCATATCAGCGCTATGCTAACAGACATTAGCAACCGCTCGTAGTCACTTCCCATAGCGTTAGCGTCAGCACTAGCCGATGGGTCCCCCCCGTTTACACTCAATTCCCGTGCAACGCTATTAGCCACCGCTACGCTAACAGACATTAGCAACCGCTCGTAGTCATTTCCCATAGCGTTAGCGTCAGCACTAGCCGACGGGCTATTAGCCACCGCTACGCTAACTAATGATAGTGTTAGCTTCATCGCTAAAAGGCACGAGTCCCTACTACAGTCATTTCCTATAGAGTTAGTTGTTTTATAGCCTAGGGGTTGTAATCATAGACCGACATGTAGAATGATATCTGATGTCTGTGTTGTCTAGCAGAGACCTGTCATTTCACTTTTAATAACATGACCTTTTAATGACCTTTTACAATACAGACACTGTTTGAAGCAATCACTTCCTGTAGGAAGCAGACGTTCGTCATAATCCAGACACTGTTTGAAACAATCACTTCCTGTAGGAAGTTCGTCATAATCCAGACACTGTTTGAAACAATCACTTCCTGTAGGAAGCAGGACGTTCGTCATAATCCAGACACTGTTTGAAACAATCACTTCCTGTAGGAAGCAGGACGTTCGTCATAATCATAATAATTTCGCTCAGACACGCCTCTCTCTCTGTTATGGTGTATTGGTATGGTGTATTGGTATGGTGTATTGGTATGGTGTATTGTTATGGTGTATTGGTATGGTGTATTGGTATGGTGTATTGGTATGGTGTATTGGTATGGTGTATTGGTATGGTGTATTGGTATGGTGTATTGGTATGGTGTATTGGTATGGTGTATTGGTATGGTGTATTGGTATGGTGTATTGGTATGGTGTATTGGTATGGTATACCGATTCTGTTCGCTCGCGCCTCTCTCTCTGTTATGGTGTATTGGTATGGTGTATTGGTATGGTGTATTGGTATGGTATACCGATGCTGTTCGCTCGCACTCTCTCTCTGTTATGGTGTATTGGTATGGTGTATTGGTATGGTGTATTGGTATGGTGTATTGGTATGGTATACCGATTCTGTTCGCTCGCGCCTCTCTCTCTGTTATGGTGTATTGGTATGGTGTATTGGTATGGTGTATTGGTATGGTATACCGATGCTGTTCGCTCGCACCTCTCTCTCTGTTATGGTGTATTGGTATGGTGTATTGGTATGGTGTATTGGTATGGTGTATTGGTATGGTATACCGATGCTGTTCGCTCGCGCCTCTCTCTCTGTTATGGTGTATTGGTATGGTGTACCGATGCTGTTCGCTCGCGCCTCTCTCTCTGTTATGGTGTATTGGTATGGTGTACCGATGCTGTTCGCTCGCGCCTCTCTCTCTGTTATGGTGTATTGGTATGGTGTATTGGTATGGTGTATTGGTATGGTATACCGATGCTGTTCGCTCGCGCCTCTCTCTCGGGACACTCACTGGTATTGGTGTACTCCGGCTTGGTAAAAATGTAAATGTTCTCGTCGAACCACAACAAAATGTTATAACCACCCAGTCTCATTATAACCACCCAGTCTCATTATAACCACCCAATCTCATTATAACCACCCAGTCTCAAGCCCATTATAACCACCCAGTCTCATTATAACCACCCAGTCTAATTATAACCACCCAGTCTCATTATAACCACCCAGTCTCATTATAACCACCCAGTCTAATTATAACCACCCAGTCTCATTATAACCACCCAGTCTAATTATAACCACCCAGTCTCATTATAACCACCCAGTCTCATTATAACCACCCAGTCTCAAGCCCATTATAACCACCCAGTCTCATTATAACCACCCAGTCTAATTATAACCACCCAGTCTCATTATAACCACCCAGTCTCATTATAACCACCCAGTCTAATTATAACCACCCAGTCTCATTATAACCACCCAGTCTAATTATAACCACCCAGTCTCATTATAACCACCCAGTCTCATTATAACCACCCAGTCTCATTATAACCACCCAGTCTCATTATAACCACCCAGTCTCATTATAACCACCCAGTCTCAAGCCCATTATAACCACCCAGTCTCATTATAACCACCCAGTCTCATTATAACCACCCAGTCTCATTATAACCACCCAGTCTCAGTCTCAGCGGACTGCAATAGCATCGAACAGTCCCCGCGATATGCAACTGTTCAGGGGGTGACACCCTGGACCCAAACTGTTACAGACCTATATCCATCCTGCCCTGCCTATCTAAGGTCTTCGAAAGCCAAGTCAACAAACAGGTGACTGACCATCTCGAATCCCACCATACCTTCTCCGCTATGCAATCCGGTTTCCGAGCCGGTCACGGGTGCACCTCAGCCACACTCAAGGTACTAAACGACATCATAACCGCCATCGATAAAAGACAGTACTGTGCAGCCGTCTTCATCGACCTTGCCAAGGCTTTCGACTCTGTCAATCACCATATTCTTATCGGCAGACTCAGTAGCCTCGGTTTTTCGGATGACTGCCTTGCCTGGTTCACCAATTACTTTGCAGACAGAGTTCAGTGTGTCAAATCGGAGGGCATGTTGTCCGGTCCTCTGGCAGTCTCTATGGGGGTGCCACAGGGTTCAATTCTCGGGCCGACTCTTTTCTCTGTATATATCAATGATGTTGCTCTTGCTGCGGGCGATTCCCTGATCCACCTCTACGCAGACGACACCATTGTATACACTTTCGGCCCGTCATTGGACACTGTGCTATCTAACCTCCAATCGAGCTTCAATGCCATACAACACTCCTTCCGTGGCCTCCAACTGCTCTTAAACGCTAGTAAAACCAAATGCATGCTTTTCAACCGATCGCTGCCTGCACCCGCATGCCCGACTAGCATCACCACACTGGATGGCTCCGACCTTGAATATGTGGACACCTATAAGTACCTAGGTGTCTGGCTAGACTGCAAACTCTCCTTCCAGACCCATATCAAACATCTCCAATCGAAAATCAAATCAAGAATCGGCTTTCTATTCCGCAACAAAGCCTCCTTCACTCACGCTGCCAAGCTTACCCTAGTAAAACTGACTATCCTACCGATCCTTGCCTTCGGCGACGTCATCTACAAAATTGCTTCCAACACTCTACTCAGCAAACTGGATGCAATTTATCACAGTGCCATCCGTTTTGTCACTAAAGCACCTTATACTACCCACCACTGCGACTTGTATGCTCTAGTCGGCTGGCCCTCGCTACATATTCGTCGCCAGACCCACTGGCTTCAGGTCATCTACAAGGCTATGCTAGGCAAAGCTCCGCCTTATCTCAGCTCACTGGTCACTTTGGCAACACCCATCCGTAGCACGCGCTCCAGCAGGTGTATCTCATTGATCATCCCTAAAGCCAACACCTCATTCGGCCGCCTTTCGTTCCAGTACTCTGCTGCCTGTGACTGGAACGAATTGCAAAAATCGCTGAAGTTGGAGACTTTTATCTCCCTCACCAACTTCAAACATCAGCTAGCTGAGCAGCTAACCGATCGCTGCAGCTGTACATAATCTATTGGTAAATAGCACACCCATTTTCACCTACCTCATCCCCACAGTTTTTATTTATTTACTTTTCTGCTCTTTTGCACACCAATATCTCTACCTGTACATGATCATTTATCACTCCAGTGTTAATCTGCAATATTGTAATTATTCGCCTACCTCCTCATGCCTTTTGCACACATTGTATATAGACTCCCCTATTTTTTCTACTGTGTTATTGACTTGTTAATTGTTTACTCCATGTGTAACTCTGTGTTGTCTGTTCACACTGCTATGCTTTATCTTGGCCAGGTCGCAGTTGCAAATGAGAACTTGTTCTCAACTAGCCTACCGGGTTAAATAAAGGTGTTCTCAACTAGCCTACCTGGTTAAATAAAGGTGTTCTCAACTAGCCTACCTGGTTAAATAAAGGTGTTCTCAACTAGCCTACCGGGTTAAATAAAGGTGTTCTCAACTAGCCTACCTGGTTAAATAAAGGTGTTCTCAACTAGCCTACCTGGTTAAATAAAGGTGTTCTCAACTAGCCTACCTGGTTAAATAAAGGTGTTCTCAACTAGCCTACCTGGTTAAATAAAGGTGAAATAAAAATAAATAAATAAAAAGCCCATTATAAAGTTGAGACAATGACTTATCAATGGCCCAATGGCTCAGTTAATCTCTACCATTGTGTCGCTGACTTGTCACAATGCTTCAGCAAATGTACATTACACTAGGGGGTGTTGGAAGACACAATGTAAGGAACCTCATTTATGTCCCTCTAACTGACCTGAATGCCCCTCTGCTGATCCTACAGCTACTGAATGCAGTAATCATGTGCCTATGAACCAGAGTTATACTGTTAGCACTGAGGTAGTGTGTACTGAGTAGGAAGTTCACCGTGTGCAGCTCAACCTGCACTAACATAAATAACATGAGCATGTCTACCTCTGCTGATCCTACAGCTACTGAATGCAGTAATCATGTGCCTATGAACCAGAGTTATACTGTTAGCACTGAGGTAGTGTGTACTGAGTAGGAAGTTCACCGTGTGCAGCTCAACCTGCACTAGCATAAATAACATAAATAACATGAGCATGTCTACTTCTGCTAAGTTTCCCAATAAAGCAATGAAAACAAGCAAGCATCCCAGAAAAGTGCTTAAACAAATAGCCCACGTTAACATATGTAGCTTAAGAAACAAGGTCCATAAAGTCATTAACTTGCTTGTAACAGATGATGTGCATATTATGACTGATCTCTGAAACTCACTGAGATAATACCTTTGATGATACAGTGGTAGCAATACAAATTACATTCATATTCTGACTGATCTCTCAAACTCACTGAGATAATACCTTTGATGATACAGTGGTAGAAATACAAGGTTATAACATCTACAGAAGAGACAGAAATGCCAAAGGTGGAGGTGCTGCTGTTTATATTCAGAACCACATTCCTGTAAAGCTTAGAGAGGATCTCATGTTAAATACTGTTGAAGTAATATGGCTACAGGTTCATCTGCCTCACCTAAAGCCCATTCTGGTGGGAAGCTGCTATAGACCAAGTGTTAACAGTCAGTATCTGGATAATGTTAAATACTGTTGAAGTCATATGGCTACAGGTTCATCTGCCTCCCCTAAAGCCCATTCTGGTGGGAAGCTGCTATAGACCACCAATTGCTAACAGTCACTATCTGGATAATATGTGTGAAGTGCCTGATAATGTTTGTGATATCAACAGGGAAGTATATTTTCTGGGTGATTTAAATAACGACTGGCTATCATCAAACTGCCTACTCAAGCAAAAGCTTCAAACTGTAACCAGTGCCTGCAACCTGGTTATCAATCAACCTACCAGGGTAGTTACAAACAGTAGAGGAATTAAATCATCAACATGGTTTGATCATATCTTTACTAATGCTGCAGAAATGGGTTTTAAAGCAGTATCCAGATTCATCAGATGTAGTGATCACAATATAGGAGCCATGTCTAGGAAAACCAAAGTTCCAAAAGGCTGGGCCTAATGTTCTATATAAGAGGTCATACAATTGTTTGTGGGGATTCCTATGTTGATGATGTAAATAATATTTGTTGGTCCGTGGTGTGTAATGAGGAGCAACCAGACGCTGCTGGTCTGTGGTGTGTAATGAGGAGCAACCAGACGCTGCTGGTCTGTGGTGTGTAATGAGGAGCAACCAGACGCTGCTGGTCTGTGGTGTGTAATGACGAGCAACCAGACGCTGCTGGTCTGTGGTGTGTAATGACGAGCAACCAGACGCTGCTGGTCTGTGGTGTGTAATGACGAGCAACCAGACGCTGCTGGTCTGTGGTGTGTAATGAGGAGCAACCAGACGCTGCTGGTCTGTGGTGTGTAATGACGAGCAACCAGACGCTGCTGGTCTGTGGTGTGTAATGAGGAGCAACCAGACGCTGCTGGTCTGTGGTGTGTAATGACGAGCAACCAGACGCTGCTGGTCTGTGGTGTGTAATGACGAGCAACCAGACGCTGCACTTGACACATCAATGAAATTGCTTATCCCAGTTACTAACGAGCCATTAAGAAAAGGACTGTAGAAACGGTTAAATCCACGTGGATTGATGAGGAATTGAAACATTTTTTTTTATGGTTGAGAAGGATGAGGCAAAAGGAATGACAAATAGGTCTGTCTGCACAACCGATTGGCAAAGGTAGTGCAGATTGAGAAATCATGTGACTATGAAACAAAGATAAATGATATTAAAAAATGATATTAAAAAGCTTTTTAAACCTTAAATGAAGTTTTGGGCAACAAGAGAAAAAGGCAAATTCAGCTTCATCGTTCAGTGAATCAGATTCATTCATCACAAAAACCCACTGAATATTGCCAACTACTTTAATGCTTTCCATCATTGGCAAGATTAGCAAACTAAGGCATGACATGCCAGCAACAAACGCTGACACGAAACATCCAAGTATATCTGATCAAATTATGAAGGACAAGCATTGTAATTTAGAACTCTGTAAAAGTGAGTGTAGAACAGTTGAAACAGTCATTGTGGTGTATCAACAATGTCGAGGATAAACCTCAACTACGTCTTGTAATGATGAATGTGGAAATTGAAATTGAGCAAGTTGAGGTGACTGAACTGCTTGGAGTAACCCTGGATTGTAAAACTGTCATGGTCAAAACATGTTGATACAACAGTATCTAAGATGGGGAGAAGTCTGTCCATAATAAAGCACTGATCTGAGATGGGGAGAAGTCTGTCCATAATAAAGCACTGCTCTGAGATGGGGAGAAGTCTGTCCATAATAAAGCACTGCTCTGAGATGGGGAGAAGTCTGTCCATAATAAATGTGCTGCTCTGCCTTCTTAACAACACTATCAACAAGGCAGGTCCTAGTTTCTACCTTCTTAACAACACTATCAACAAGGCAGGTCCTAGTTTCTACCTTCTTAACAACACTATCAACAAGGCAGGTCCTACAGGTCCTAGTTTCTACCTTCTTAACAACACTATCAACAAGGCAGGTCCTACAGGCCCTAGTTTCTACCTTCAACACTATCAACAAGGCAGGTCCTACAGGCCCTAGTTTCTACCTTAACAGCACTATCAACAAAGCAGGTCCTACAGGACCTAGTTTCTACCTTCTTAACAACACTATCAACAAGGCAGGTCCTACAGGCCCTAGTTTCTACCTTCTTAACAACACTATCAACAAGGCAGGTCCTACAGGCTCTAGTTTCTACCTTCTTAACAACACTATCAACAAGGCAGGTCCTACAGGCTCTAGTTTCTACCTTCTTAACAACACTATCAACAAGGCAGGTCCTAGTTTCTACCTTCTTAACAACACTATCAACAAGGTTGGTCCTACAGGTCCTAGTTTCTACCTTCTTAACAACACTATCAACAAGGCAGGTCCTACAGGCCCTAGTTTCTACCTTCTTAACAACACTATCAACAAGGCAGGTCCTACAGGCTCTAGTTTCTACCTTCTTAACAACACTATCAACAAGGCAGGTCCTACAGGCCCTAGTTTCTACCTTCTTAAACAACACTATCACCAGAACAGGGCAGCACGGCTGGCCCTTGGATCTACACAGAGAGCTAACACTGAAGACAGGAACCATGACGTCCCTTGGTATTGGACCACTGAAGACAGGAACCACCTCGTCTCTTGGTATTGGACCACTGAAGACAGGAACCATAACGTCCCTTGGTATTGGACCACTGAAGACAGGAACCATAACGTCCCTTGGTATTGGACCACTGAAGACAGGAACCATAACGTCCCTTGGCATTGGACCACTGAAGACAGGAACCATAACGTCCCTTGGTATTGGACTACTGAAGACTGGAACCACAACGTCCCTTGGTATTGGACCACTGAAGACAGGAACCATAACGTCCCTTGGTATTGGACCACTGAAGACAGGAACCACCTCTTCCCTTGGTATTGGACCACTGAAGACAGGAACCACCTCTTCCCTTGGTATTGGACCACTGACGGAAGACAGGAACCACCTCGTCCCTTGGTATTGGACCACTGAAGACAGGAACCACAACGTCCCTGTCAGGAATTGGCCAGGGTTGTTCCGGTTTTTGGTCACTAGATGCCCCCATTGTGCCTTTTGACCTTTTGTTTTCCCTTGATCCCCATTATTATTTGCACCTGTGCCTCGTTTCCCCTGATTGTATTTAAACCCTTTGTTTTCCCTCTGTTCTTTGCTCTGTGTTTGTATGTTAGCACCCAGCCCTAGTACTCTGTGAACTCTTGTTGATCCCGGTGGACTCTCTTGTGGAATTCTGTTTTTTGTTCTTGTTTGTTTGTTTTTTGAGTATCTTTTGAGGCTTTTTGTGCTTTACCTTCCACCTTGTGGATTTACCTTTTTTGTCTTGGAGGATTACCTTTGTTCTTGTGGAATTCCTTTTGAGGTTGTGGAGTTACATGTTTTCCTGAAGAACTTCACTTTTTACTTCATTAAATACACCGTCTCAAGTGCTGCTGTGTCTGCCTCATCTTCTGGGTTCTGCTGACTATTCGTGGCTCAGTTGGTTAAGTGACTGTTTCTCACTCCGGAGACCCGGGTTCGTAACCGGGTCCTGACAGTCCCTTGGTATTGGACCACTGAAGACAGGAACCAGCTGCTGTCTCAGTGTGATGAGGGGGAGCTGACAGATAACTCAATAGCTTCATGATTTGCGTGTCTTGTATATTTACCAAATATTATAAATGTGGCACCTCAGTTTAATTTCATTGGGCATGATGATACCTCCATGTGTGTGTGTATGTGTGTGTTTTATTCCTAAAAACACCAAGTCTGTTCTCCAGTCCCCCCACCAGGCAGAGCAGAGCAGCAGCTAGTTAAAGAGCCTAGTGGCTTTTTCCACATAAATACTTCAGTAAGCTACAAAACAGTCACTTCTGCCACTTTGGGGTTGTGTGTGTGTGTGTGTGTGTGTGTGTGTGTGTGTGTGTGTGTGCGTGCGTGCGTGCGTGTGTGCGTGCGTGTTTGGAAGAGTAGACAAGAGGAGGGGATGGTTGGTTGGGGTTAGGGGTGAGGGAGAGGGAGAGGGAAGGAGGAAAGGAGAGATTTTACTCTTAATGCTTGACTACACACACAGCTACACACACACAGCTACACACATATCTACACACACACACACAGCTACACACACACAGCTACACACAAACACAGCTACACACACATAGCTACACACAAACACAGCTACACACACACAGCTACACACATATCTACACACACACACAGCTACACACACACAGCTACACACACACAGCTACACACAAACAGCTACGCACACACAGCTACACACACACAGCTACACACAAACAGCTACACACAAACAGCTACACACACAGCTACACACACACAGCTACACACATATCTACACACGCACAGCTACACACACACACAGCTACACACACAGACAGACACACACAGCTACACACACACAGCTACACACACACAGACGGACACACACAGCTACACACACACAGCTACACACACACACAGACAGACACACACAGCTACACACGCACAGCTACACACACACACACAGCTACACACACACACAGCTACACACAAACAGCTACACACATACAGCTACACACACACAGCTACACACACAGCTACACACATATCTACACACTCACAGCTACACACACACACACAGCTACACACACACAGCTACACACACACACACAGCTAAACACACACAGGATGTGAGCAGTGAGAATAGACCAGCTGTTTAAATCAGCATGTAAGACAAGGGTCAGACAGGGGTCAGACAGGGGTCAGATAGGGGTCAGCAACACGGGATTTTAGTTTGGGGTCAAGAAAAGACTTTAAAAACAACGTGCAGTTTTCCCAGGCATTAAAACCCTGTGATGTCATGGTGTCTCAGCGTCATCAAGGGAAGGAATTATTGATTATCAATTTACTGTGTAACCTAACCTCCAACCTCTGGTCTAACCTCTAACCTCTGGTCTAACCTCTGGTCTAACCTCTAACCTCTAACATCAAGGGAATTATTGTTATTTTGAAATAGATCCTCTGATTTGGCGTCAATTTACTGTGTAACCTAACCTCCAACCTCTGGTCTAACCTCTAACCTCTGGTCTAACCTCTAACCTCTAACATCAAGGGAATTAATGTTATTTTGAAATAGATCCTCTGATTGGGCGTCAATTTGCTGTGTAACCTAACCTCCAACCTCTGGTCTAACCTCTAACCTCTGGTCTAACCTCTAACCTCTAACATCAAGGGAATTATTGTTATTTTGAAATAGATCCTCTGATTGGGCGTCAATTTACTGTGTAACCTAACCTCCAACCTCTGGTCTAACCTCTAACCTCTGGTCTAACCTCTAACCTCTAACATCAAGGGAATTCATGTTATTTTGAAATAGATCCTCTGATTGGGCGTCAATTTGCTGTGTAACCTAACCTCCAACCACTGGTCTAACCTCTGGTCTAACCTCTAACCTCTGGTCTAACCTCTAACCTCTAACATCAAGGGAATTAATGTTGTTTTGAAATAGATCCTCTGATCCTCTGATTGGGCGTCAATTTCTACCCCTGATGTAAAAGGTTCAACGGCTGAATCTAGTTTTCTACCCCTGATGTAAAAGGTTCAACGGCTGAATCTAGTTTTCTACCCCTGATGTAAAATCTGCCCAAGGCTGAATCGAGTTTTCTACCCCTGATGTAAAAGGTTCAACGGCTGAATCTAGTTTTCTAACCCTGATGTAAAAGGTTCAACGGCTGAATCTAGTTTTCTACCCCTGATGTAAAAGGTTCAACGGCTGAATCTAGTTTTCTACCCCTGATGTAAAATCTGCCCAAGGCTGAATCTAGTTTTCTACCCCTGATGTAAAAGGTTCAACGGCTGAATCTAGTTTTCTACCCCTGATGTAAAATCTGCCCAAGGCTGAATCTAGTTTTCTACCCCTGATGTAAAAGGTTCAACGGCTGAATCTAGTTTTCTAACCCTGATGTAAAAGGTTCAACGGCTGAATCTAGTTTTCTACCCCTGATGTAAAAGGTTCAACGGCTGAATCTAGTTTTCTACCCCTGATGTAAAATCTGCCCAAGGCTGAATCTAGTTTTCTACCCCTGATGTAAAAGGTTCAACGGCTGAATCTAGTTTTCTACCCCTGATGTAAAATCTGCCCAAGGCTGAATCTAGTTTTCTACCCCTGATGTAAAAGGTTCAACGGCTGAATCTAGTTTTCTACCCCTGATGTAAAAGGTTCAATGGCTGAATCTAGTTTTCTACCCCTGATGTAAAATCTGCCCAAGGCTGGATCTAGTTTTCTACCCCTGATGTAAAAGGTTCAACGGCTGAATCTAGTTTTCTACCCCTGATGTAAAATCTGCCCACGGCTGAATTTAGTTTTCTACCCCTGATGTAAAATCTGCCCAAGGCTGAATCTAGTTTTCTACCCCTGATGTAAAAGGTTCAACGGCTGAATCTAGTTTTCTACCCCTGATGTAAAAGGTTCCAAGGCTGAATCTAGTTTTCTACCCCGATGTAAAATCTGCCCAAGGCTGAATCTAGTTTTCTACCCCTGATGTAAAATCTGCCCACGGCTGAATCTAGTTTTCTACCCCTGATGTAAAATCTGCGCAAGGCTGAATCTAGTTCACTACCCCTGGTGTAAAGGGTTCAACGGCTGAATCTAGTTTTCTACCCCTGATGTAAAATCTGCCCAAGGCTGAATCTAGTTTTCTACCCCTGATGTAAAAGGTTCCACGGATGAATCTAGTTTTCTACCCCTGATGTAAAAGGTTCAACGGCTGAATCTAGTTTTCTAACCCTGATGTAAAAGGTTCCAAGGCTGAATCTAGTTTTCTACCCCTGATGTAAAAGGTTCAACGGCTGAATCTAGTTTTCTACCCCCTATGTAAAAGGTTCAACGGCTGAATCTAGTTTTCTACCCCTGATGTAAAAGGTTCAACGGCTGAATCTAGTTTTCTACCCCTGATGTAAAACCTGCCCACGAATGAATCTAGTTTAGGTTCTATTTCAACCAGCTACTAATTCCCTGTCTAACCTCTGGTCTAACCTCTGATCTCTCGTCTAATCTCTGGTCTAACCTCTAACCTCTGGTCTAGCCTTTAACCCCTGGTCTAACCTCTAACCCCTGGTCTAACCTCTAACCCCTGGTCTAACGTCCAACCTCTGGTCTAACCTCAAACCTCTGGTCTAACCTCTGGTCTAACCTCTATCCTCTAACCTCTGGTCTAACCTCTAACCCCTGGTCTAACCTCTGGTCTAATCTCTAACCTCTGGTCTAACCTCTGGTCTAACCTCTAACCTCTGGTCTAACATCCAACCTCTGGTCTAACCTCAAACCTCTGGTCTAACCTCTGGTCTAACCTCTATCCTCTAACCTCTATCCTTTACCCTCTGGTCTAACCTCTAACCCCTGGTCTACCCTCTGGTCTAACCTCTATCCTCTAACCTCTGGTCTAAACTCTAACCCCTGGTCTAACCTCTGGTCTAATCTCTAACCTCTGGTCTAACCTCTATCCTCTAACCTCTGGTCTAACATCCAACCTCTGGTCTAACCTCTGGTCTAACCTCTGGTCTAACATCCAACCTCTGGTCTAAACTCAAACCTCTGGTCTAACCTCTGGTCTAACCTCTAACCTCTGGTCTAACCTCTAACCTCTGGTCTAATCTCTAACCTCTGGTCCTACCTCTAACCTCTGGTCCAACCTCTGGTCTAACCTCTAACCTCTGGTCTAACCTCTAACCTCTGGTCTAACCTCTAACGTCTGGTCTAACCTCTAACCTCTGGTCTAACCTCTAACGTCTGGTCTAACCTCTAACCTCTGGTCTAACCTCTAACGTCTGGTCTAACCTCTAACCTCTGGTCTGACCTCTAACCTCTGGTCTAACCTCTAACCTCTGGTCTAACCTCTAACCTCTGGTCTAACCTCTAACCTCTGGTCTAACCTCTAACCTCTGGTCTAACCTCTAACCTCTGGTCATGGCTGATAGGATACAGCTGTTACATACCAGCATAGTGCTTGACTTAGGCAGGATCTCACCTGAACTGAACCTCAACATTTCTACAGCTTGACTTCCTACACCTCTTACAAAATATTATCTCAAACATATTGTGGAGTTCAGGCACCTAAATATAAACATCACCCGCAGCTATTTCAGTTCAAGTCAAGCACTGTACACACCATACAATACAGTGTGTGTTGTGTATAGAGTTTTACCTCTCAGGCTGCCCTCTGTGTTCTGCCTCTTACACATACATACACTGAGAGAGGATAGGAGAGGATAGGATAGGATAGGAGAGGAGAGGGGAGGGGAGGGGAGGAGAGGAGAGGAGAGGAGAGGAGAGAGAGAGGAGGAGAGGAGAGGAGAGGGAGGAGGAGAGGAGAGGGAGAGGAGAGGAGAGGGAGGGAGAGGGAGGAGAGGAGAGGAGGAGAGGGGGAGGAGAGGAGATGAGTGGAGAGGGGAGGGGAGGGAGGAGAGGGAGGAGGAGGAGAGGAGAGGAGAGGAGGAGGGGAGGAGAGGAGAGGGAGAGGAGGAGGAGAGGAGAGGAGAGGAGGAGGAGAGGAGAGGAGAGGAGAGAGGAGAGGAGAGGAGAGAGAGGAGAGGAGAGGGAGGAGGAGGAGAGGGAGGAGAGGAGAGGGAGGAGGAGGAGAGGGAGGAGAGAGAGGAGAGGAGAGGAGAGGAGAGGAGAGGAGGAGGAGAGGAGAGGAGGAGAGGGAGAGGAGGAGAGGAGAGGAGAGGGGGAGGAGAGGAGAGGAGAGGAGAGGAGAGGAGAGGAGAGGAGAGGAGAGGAGAGGAGAGGAGGAGGAGAGGAGAGGAGAGGAGAGGAGAGGAGAGCGGGAGGAGAGGGAGGAGAGGGAGGAGGAGAGGAGAGGAGAGGAGAGGGAGGAGAGGAGAGGAGAGGAGAGGAGAGGAGAGAGAGGAGATGAGAGGAGAGGAGGAGAGGAGACTGCGGGGAGAGAAGAGGAGAGGAGAGGAGAGGAGACTGCGGGGAGCGAAGAGGAGAGGAGAGGAGAGGAGAGGAGAGGAGAGGAGAGGAGAGGAGAGGAGAGGAGAGGAGAGGAGAGGAGAGGAGAGGAGAGGAGAGGAGAGGAGAGGAGAGGAGAGAGGAGGAATGTGTTTCTACAACGTGACTTGGTTGCGCTGAAGCTGAAAGCTGGGATTTTTAGATGTGAATTCATGATGATTTGTCTCATCAGGCAGCGTCACTAACTCTCTCCGCTGACACACACACACACACAGTGTTTATACAACAGCTCCGCTTAGCGGTGGACACAGTCAGAGCCACGTACACACAGCCCTCTCCTCTCGCCTGCGCGCACGCAAACACACTATCTCTCTCTCTCTCTGTCACACACACCCACATATCCAGTCCTCATCCCTCTCCTGTATTGTCGGGCCGCAGCAGGCGGGCGGAAGTGCGGACATACCTTCAGTGTCACCATGCGGAGCTGTGGCGGTAGAGTCGGTGTGGCTGAGGCCCCTTCGGTCTCCCAGTCACCATCTTTAACGATAGATCCACGGCCCCGCAGCCGTCCGCCCCCACGCGAAGCTCCGGTGCTCACGGCGTCAGCAAACCAGCAAACAAACTGTTCAAACTTGGTCTGCCGATAAATAAATACAAAGAATAACGACATTATACGTCAATTACACCGCTGTGTGTTTGTCATTATACGTCAATTACACCGCTGTGTGTTTGTCATTATACGTCAATTACACCGCTGTGTGTTTGTATGAAATTCCGTGTTGTTGTGTTACCAGGACAGACGCAACAAAAAAACAAGGCTACCCAGTTTCCTCCAGATTGAATGACTCCCAAACAGAGGACGCAAAATGCGTCGTAGGTAGAAGGGCTGCCTCGGTTCCTCACTGACTGTGTTTCTCTTTCACACGACTAAAACACGAATCACCTTCCTTCTCACACAATCTGTACCCCGGGTGTTTTAATTAACAAAGCTTACTGTCTGATTTGATGTTGGAGCTATAGACCCCGGGGGGACACTGGTAACTCTAGTAAATAATTCCCTCTCACGACGTCTCCGGTTTTATTTTCTGGGTTTTGTCTGGTTGTTATGTTGTTATGTAGGGCATTCCGCAGGTTGGTGGGCAGAGAGAGAGACAGCGAGCCCAGGGTACTGCCTAGCCTACAGCGAGGTGCTGCTGAGGGGCTGAGGGGAAGGAAAGGGGGGGGGCAGAGATTTGGAGCACCACTCTAGCCTACTTTAGGAGTGAACAAGTGGGGGGGGGGGTGATTTTTTTGTGTTTAAACCCCAATACCATTCATGTCAGCGCCGAGTCCAGTTGTATCGCTTGAAATGTGAATTCGCCCCCCCGCAAAATAGTGATGGATTATTTAAAAGGAGATTAATTAAAAAACCCGCTGATGCATTTATTATTATTATTATTATTATCTATAAAACCCCCGTTGAGGGGTATCTATAAAACCCCCGTTGAGGGGTATCTATAAAACCCCCGTTGAGGGGTATCTATAAAACCCCCGTTGAGGGGTATCTATAAAACCCCGTTGAGGGGTATCTATAAAACCCCCGTTGAGGGGTATCTATAAAACCCCCGTTGAGGGGTATCTATAAAACCCCCGTTGAGGGGTATCTATAAAACCCCCGTTGAGGGGTATCTGTAAAACCCCCGTTGAGGGGTATCTATCTATGTGGTCACTCACCTGCTGTATGTGCCACATCGCTCCAGAAGCCGAGAGGACATCGCAACCTTCTACTCCATCTGAGCGCCCCGCGCGAGCCACAACGCCTCACATCCGCAAACACATCCGTTGAAATAAAAAATATATATATTAATCCACCTGTTTTTCTTCACCCCGGGATAAACGGTAAATTCCTCACGGTAGTGATCCCGATTTACCACACACACACACACCAGAAACGGTTTTTTGACGAGGGAAAAAAATGAACTAAAATAAAATTAATATAAAAATTCGTAGGGTTTAAAAAATAATCATAATTTGAATCCAACCAAAAAAAAGGTTGGAATGTCCAGGCAGCTCAGCGCGCGGGGTTCCGCAGTGAGAGAGGACCGGTCCACGCACCTCCTCTCTCTCTCTCTCCGCTCCTTAAAGGCTGGATGGGGATTCCGTCACATAGGTTGCACACACACTCACATTCACGCACACTACACACTACACACACACACACACACACACACACACACACACACACACACACACACACACACACACACACACACACACACACACACACACACACACACACACACACACACACACACACACACACACACACACACACACACACACACACACACACACATATATATCACTCCTAAACTCACCAACAAACAAGTGAGCAACGCGGTCAACTTATATATGTGTCAATGGCTAGGTATAGTATAATATAATCCAACATCATTGTCACCTAAAAAAATCAAAAAAGGATTTGAACAAATCCGAGTTGGAGTCGGTTGGTTTTTCAGGTCGGTGAGAAAGCACAGCTCTCTACCCAGCTCGAGATAACCGCCTACGCTCCGCTGAGCTGCGCAATGTCGTTTATAGAAATCAGTCTCGTTAATTAAACAGACACATATGTGTTATTGAATGGAAGATGGGGGGGGGGGGAGATGGGGAGGGGGGGGTCATTTCTTTATTAGTGTGGTCCGTTATATCATATTGAATATTGGCCAACAGCGATCTGATGACGCGGTCGGGTTTGCAATTCTTGACGCCTCAAAACCAACTTCAGCTTACAATTCATCTACATCACAGGCACTTAGCTTTCTCCCTCCCTCCCTCTCCTCTCTCTCTCTCTCTCTCTCTCTCTCTCTCTCTCTCTCTCTCTCTCTCTCTCTCTCTCTCTCTCCCTCTCTCTTTCTCTCTTTCTCTCTCTGAAATAAAAAGGAGCAAATATGATTTGATCAGAAACAAACAACAGCATGTGAGACACAATAATTCACGACGATGTCCTTTCCTGTGTGCGGTGAGGGTTTGGGATGTAGACGGAAGACCACATGACCATCGGTAAACCGGCGACTCGGGAGGAGGTTTCTCGGAGCCTTCCCGCCGTGAAACAAGACATTTATTCTGGCGCTGCTCTGTCTCCCTCCGTTCACTGTGCCGTAGTTGCATGTTGCGCCACCGATAAGCTTTTCAATATCAGTCAAATCATCTGCCCGCCGCGCGCCCAACAATCACAACACCGATCTTTCAATTACGCACGGCTGAGCTGTTATTGACTATACATGTGGATACGCATGCATGCACACGAACGCACACACACACACACACACACACACACACACACACACACACACACACACACACACACACACACACACACACACACACACACACACACACACACACACACACACACACACACACACACACACACACACACACACACACACACACACACACATTGTTCATTGTTAGCTGCACCAGGGTTTCTTCAAGCGATGGTGATAATGGCAAAGCAACACTGCATTACCGACTCATTTAACCGGCAGAACCTCAAACATCCTCAACACTGCATTACAGAACTGAGCAGAAAAGAGCAGAGCAGAGCAGAGCAGAGCAGAGTAAAACAGACCAGACCAGAGTAGAGTAGAGTAGAGTAGAGTAGAGTAGAGTAGAGTAGAGTAGAGTAGAGTAGAGTAGAGTAGAGTAGAGTAGAGTAGTACTACTACAGACCAGAGTAGAATAGAGTAGAGTAGAGTAGAGTAGAGTAGAACAGACCAGACCAGACCAGAGCAGATCAGAACAGATCAGATCAGAGTAGATCAGAACAGACCAGATCAGACCAGAGTAGACCAGACCAGACCAGAGCAGAGTAGAGTAGAGTAGAGTAGAGTAGAGTACAGCAGAGCAGAGCAGAGCAGAGTAGAGTAGAGTAGAACAGACCAGAGTAGAGTAGAGTACAGCAGAGCAGAGTAGAGTAGAGTAGAGTATCATAGAGTAGAGTACAGCAGAGCAGAGTAGAGTAGAACAGACCAGAACAGAGTAGAGTAGAGTAGAGTACAGCAGAGCAGAGCAGAGTAGAGTAGAGTATCATAGAGTAGAGTACAGCAGAGCAGAGCAGAGCAGAGCAGAGTAGAATAGAGTAGAGTAGAGTAGAGTACAGCAGAGCAGACAGAAAGTATCAGAGTAGATCATAGAGTAGAGTACAGCAGAGCAGAGCAGAGTAGAGTAGAGTATCATAGAGTAGAGTATCATAGAGTAGAGTACAGCAGAGCAGAGCAGAGTAGAGTAGAGTAGAGTAGAGTAGAGTAGAGTAGAGTAGAGTAGAGTAGAGTATCATAGAGTAGAGTACAGCAGAGCAGAGCAGAGTAGAGTAGAGTAGAACAGACCAGAGTAGAATAGAGTAGAGTACAGCAGAGCAGAGCAGAGCAGAGTAGAGTAGAGTATCATAGAGTAGAGTAGAGTATAGTAGAGTATCATAGAGTAGAGTACAGCAGAGCAGAGCAGAGCAGAGTAGAGTAGAACAGACCAGAGTAGATTAGAGTAGAGTACAGCAGAGCAGAGCAGAGTAGATCAGAACAGACCAGATCAGAGTAGAGTAGAACAGACCAGAGTAGAGCAGAGTAGAGTAGAGTAGAACAGACCAGAGTAGAATAGAGTAGAGTACAGTAGAACAGACCAGACCAGAATATAGTAGAGTAGAGTAGAGTAGAGTAGAGTAGAACAGACCAGACCAGAGTAGAGTAGAGTAGAGTAGAGTAGAGTACAGACCAGACAGAGTACAGTACAGTAGAGTAGAGTAGAGTAGAGTAGAGTAGAGTACAGTACAGAGTAGTACTACTACAGACCAGAGTAGAATAGAGTAGAGTAGAGTAGAATAGAACAGACCAGACCAGAGCAGAGTAGATCAGAACAGACCAGATCAGAGTAGAGTAGAACAGAACAGACCAGACCAGACCAGAGCAGAGTAGACCAGACCAGAGCAGAGTAGATCAGAACAGACCAGATCAGAGTAGAGTAGAGTAGAGTAGAGTAGAGTAGAGTAGAGTAGAGTAGAGTAGAGTAGAGTACAGCAGAGCAGAGCAGAGTAGAGTAGAGTAGAACAGACCAGAGTAGAGTAGAGTACAGCAGAGCAGAGTAGAGTAGAGTAGAGTAGAGTATCATAGAGTAGAGTACAGCAGAGCAGAGCAGAGCAGAGCAGAGCAGAGTAGAGTAGAACAGACCAGACCAGACCAGACCAGACCAGACCAGACCAGAGTAGAGTAGAGTACAGCAGAGCAGAGCAGAGTAGAACAGACCAGAGTAGAATAGAGTAGAGTACAGCAGAGCAGAGCAGAGCAGAGCAGAACAGAGCAGAGCAGAGTAGAGTAGAGTATCATAGAGTAGAGTAGAGTATAGTAGAGTATCATAGAGTAGAGTACAGCAGAGCAGAGCAGAGTAGAACAGACCAGAGTATCATAGAGTACAGTACAGCAGAGCAGAGCAGAGTAGAGTAGAGTAGAGTAGAGTAGAGTAGAGTAGAGTAGAGTAGAGTAGAGTAGAGTAGAGTAGAGTAGAACAGACCAGAGTAGAATAGAGTAGAGTAGAGTAGAGTACAGCAGAGCAGAGCAGAGTAGAGTAGAGTATCATAGAGTAGAGTATCATAGAGTAGAGTACAGCAGAGCAGAGCAGAGCAGAGCAGAGCAGAGCAGAGTAGAGTAGAGTATCATAGAGTAGAGTAGAGTAGAGCAGAGTAGAGTAGAGTAGAGTATCATAGAGTACAGTACAGCAGAGCAGAGCAGAGCAGAGTAGAACAGACCAGAGTAGAATAGAGTAGAGTACAGCAGAGCAGAGCAGAGCAGAGCAGAGCAGAGTAGAGTAGAGTATCATAGAGTAGAGTAGAGTATAGTAGAGTATCATAGAGTAGAGTACACAGAGCAGAGCAGAGAGTAGAGTAGAGTAGAACAGAGAGTACAGCAGAGCAGAGCAGAGTAGATCAGAACAGACCAGATCAGAGTAGAGTAGAACAGACCAGAGTAGAGCAGAGTAGAGTAGAGTAGAACAGACCAGAGTAGAGTAGAGTAGAGTACAGTAGAACAGACCAGAGTAGAATATAGTAGAGTAGAGTAGAGTAGAACAGACCAGACCAGAGAAGAGTAGAGTAGAGTAGAGTGCAGTAGAGTACAGTAGAACAGACCAGAGTAGAGTAGAGTAGAGTAGAGTAGAGTAGAGTAGAGTAGAACAGACCAGACCAGAGAAGAGTAGAGTAGAGTAGAGTATAGTAGAACAGAACAGACCAGACCAGACCAGACCAGACCAGACCAGAGCAGAGCAGAGCAGATCAGAACAGACCAGACCAGAGTAGAGAAGAACAGACCAGAGAAGAGTAGAGTAGAGTAGAGTAGAGTAGAACAGACCAGAGCAGAGCAGAGTAGAACAGACCAGAGTAGAGTAGAACAGACCAGACCAGACCAGACCAGAGTAGAGTAGAGTAGAGTAGAGTAGAGTAGAGTAGAACAGACCAGAGTAGAATAGAATAGAGTAGAGTAGAGTAGAGTAGAGTAGAGTAGAACAGACCAGAGCAGAGCAGAGCAGAGCAGAGTAGAACAGACCAGAGTAGAGTAGAACAGACCAGACCAGACCAGACCAGACCAGACCAGAGTAGAGTAGAGTAGAGTAGAGTAGAACAGACCAGAGTAGAATAGAGTAGAGTAGAGTAGAGTACAGCAGAGCAGAGCAGAGTAGAGTAGAGTATCATAGAGTAGAGTATCATAGAGTAGAGTACAGCAGAGCAGAGTATCATAGACCAGAGCAGAGCAGAGCAGAGCAGAGTAGAGTAGAACAGACCAGAGTAGAGTACAGCAGAGCAGAGCAGAGCAGAGCAGAGCAGAGCAGAGTAGAGTAGAGTAGAGTATCATAGAGTAGAGTAGAGTATAGTAGAGTATCATAGAGTAGAGTACAGCAGAGCAGAGCAGAGTAGAGTAGAGTAGAACAGACCAGAGTAGAATAGAGTAGAGTACAGCAGAGCAGAGCAGAGTAGATCAGAACAGACCAGATCAGAGTAGAGTAGAACAGACCAGAGTAGAGCAGAGTAGAGTAGAGTAGAACAGACCAGAGTAGAGTAGAGTAGAGTACAGTAGAACAGACCAGAGTAGAATATAGTAGAGTAGAGTAGAGTAGAACAGACCAGACCAGAGTGCCAGAGCAGTAGAACAGACCAGAGTAGAGTAGAGTAGAGTAGAGTAGAGTAGAGTACAGTAGAGTAGAGTAGAACAGAGACCAGACCAGAGAAGAGTAGAGTAGAGTAGAGTATAGTAGAACAGAACAGACCAGAGACCAGAGCAGAGCAGAGCAGTCAGAACAGACCAGACCAGAGTAGAGAAGAACAGACCAGTCAGAGTAGAGTAGAACAGACCAGAGCAGAGCAGAGCAGAGTAGAACAGACCAGAGTAGAGTAGAACAGACCAGACCAGACGAGAGTAGAGTAGAGTAGAGTAGAGTAGAGTAGAGTAGAGTAGAACAGACCAGAGTAGAATAGAGTAGAGTAGAGTAGAGTAGAGTAGAGTAGAGTAGAGTAGAACAGACCAGAGCAGAGCAGAGCAGAGCAGAGCAGAGTAGAACAGACCAGAGTAGAACAGACCAGACCAGACCAGAGCAGAGTAGAGTAGACCAGAACAGACCAGATCAGTAGAGTAGAGTAGAACAGACCAGACCAGAGCAGATCAGAACAGAGTAGATCAGAACAGACCAGATCAGAATATAGTAGACCAGTAGAGTAGATCAGAACAGACCAGATCAGAGTAGAGTAGAGTAGATCAGTAGAGTAGAGTACAGCAGAGCAGAACAGAGCAGAGTAGAGTAGAACAGACCAGTAGAGTAGAGTACAGCAGAGCAGAGAGTAGTATCATAGAGTAGAGTACAGCAGAGCAGAGCAGAGCAGAGCAGAGCAGAGCAGAGCAGAGTAGAGTAGAGTAGAGTACAGCAGAGCAGAGCAGAGTAGAGTAGAGTAGAGTAGAGTAGAGTATCATAGAGTAGAGTACAGCAGAGCAGAGCAGAGTAGAGTAGAGTAGAGTAGAGTAGAACAGACCAGAGTAGAATAGAGTAGAGTAGAGTACAGCAGAGCAGAGCAGAGTAGAGTAGAGTATCATAGAGTATACAGCAGAGCAGAGCAGAGTAGAGTAGAGTAGAGTAGAGTAGAGTAGAGTAGAGTAGAGTAGAGTATCATAGAGTAGAGTACAGCAGAGCAGAGCAGAGCAGAGTAGAGTAGAGTAGAACAGACCAGAGTAGAATAGAGTAGAGTACAGCAGAGCAGAGCAGAGTAGAGTAGAGTATCATAGAGTAGAGTAGAGTATAGTAGAGTATCATAGAGTAGAGTACAGCAGAGCAGAGCAGAGTAGAGTAGAGTAGAACAGACCAAAGTAGAATAGAGTAGAGTACAGCAGAGCAGAGCAGAGTAGAACAGACCAGATCAGAGTAGAGTAGAACAGACCAGAGTAGAGCAGAGTAGAGTAGAGTAGAACAGACCAGAGTAGAGTAGAGTAGAGTACAGTAGAACAGACCAGAGTAGAATATAGTAGAGTAGAGTAGAACAGACCAGACCAGAGAAGAGTAGAGTAGAGTAGAGTAGAGTAGAGTAGAGTAGAGTAGAGTAGAGTAGAGTAGAGTAGAGTAGAGTAGAGTAGAGTAGAACAGACCAGAGTAGAGTAGAGTAGAGTAGAGTAGAGTAGAGTAGAGTAGTACTACTACAGACCAGAGTAGAATAGAGTAGAGTAGAGTAGAATAGAACAGACCAGACCAAAGCAGAGTAGATCAGAACAGACCAGATCAGAGTAGAGTAGAACAGAACAGACCAGAACAGACCAGAGCAGAGTAGACCAGAACAGACCAGATCAGAGTAGAGTAGAGTAGAGTACAGCAGAGCAGAGCAGAGTAGAGTAGAGTAGAGTAGAACAGACCAGTACAGCAGAGCAGAGTAGAGTAGAGTATCATAGAGTAGAGTACAGCAGAGCAGAGCAGAGCAAAGCAGACAGTAGAGTAGAACAGACCAGACCAGACCAGAGTAGAGTAGAGTACAGCAGAGCAGAGCAGAGCAGAGCAGAGTAGAGTAGAGTAGAGTAGAGTAGAGTAGAGTATCATAGAGTAGAGTACAGCAGAGCATAGCAGAGCAGAGTAGAGTAGAGTAGAGCAGAGCAGAGCAGAGTAGAGTAGAGTAGAGTAGAGTAGAGTAGAGTAGAGTAGAGTACAGCAGAGCAGAGCAGAGTAGAGTAGAGTATCATAGAGTAGAGTATCATAGAGTAGAGTACAGCAGAGCAGAGCAGAGCAGAGTAGAGTAGAGTATCATAGAGTAGAGTAGAGTAGAGTAGAGTATCATAGAGTAGAGTACAGCAGAGCAGAGCAGAGCAGAGTAGAGTAGAACAGACCAGAGTAGAATAGAGTAGAGTACAGCAGAGCAGAGCAGAGCAGAGTAGAGTAGAGTATCATAGAGTAGAGTAGAGTATAGTAGAGTATCATAGAGTAGAGTACAGCAGAGCAGAGCAGAGCAGAGCAGAGTAGAGTAGAGTAGAACAGACCAGAGTAGAATAGAGTAGAGTACAGCAGAGCAGAGCAGAGCAGAGTAGATCAGAACAGACCAGATCAGAGTAGAGTAGAACAGACCAGAGTAGAGCAGAGTAGAGTAGAACAGACCAGAGTAGAGTAGAGTAGAGTAGAGTACAGTAGAGTACAGTAGAACAGACCAGAGTAGAATATAGTAGAGTAGAGTAGAACAGACCAGACCAGAGAAGAGTAGAGTAGAGTAGAGTAGAGTAGAGTAGAGTGCAGTAGAGTACAGTAGAACAGACCAGAGTAGAGTAGAGTAGAGTAGAGTAGAGTAGAGTAGAGTAGAGTAGAGTAGAGTAGAGTAGAACAGACCAGACCAGAGAAGAGTAGAGTAGAGTAGAGAATAGTAGAACAGAACCGACCAGACCAGAGCAGAGCAGAGCAGATCAGAACAGACCAGACCAGAGTAGAGAAGAACAGACCAGAGAAGAGTAGAGTAGAGTAGAGTAGAGTAGAGCAGAGTAGAGTAGAACAGACCAGAGCAGAGCAGAGCAGAGTAGAACAGACCAGAGTAGAGTAGAACAGACCAGACCAGACCAGAGCAGAGTAGAGTAGAGTAGAGTAGAGTAGAGTAGAGTAGAGTAGAGTAGAGTAGAGTAGATTAGAGTAGAGTAGAGTAGAGTAGAACAGACCAGAGTAGAATAGAGTAGAGTAGAGTAGAGTAGAGTAGAGTAGAGTAGAGTAGAGTAGAGTAGAGTAGAACAGACCAGAGCAGAGCAGAGCAGAGTAGAACAGACCAGAGTAGAGTAGAACAGACCAGAACAGACCAGACCAGACCAGAGCAGAGTAGACCAGAACAGACCAGATCAGAGTAGAGTAGAGTAGAACAGACCAGACCAGAGCAGATCAGAACAGATCAGATCAGAGTAGATCAGAACAGACCAGATCAGAATAGAGTAGACCAGACCAGAGCAGAGTAGATCAGAACAGACCAGATCAGAGTAGAGTAGAGTAGAGTAGAGCAGAGTAGAACAGACCAGAGTAGAGTAGAACAGACCAGACCAGACCAGACCAGAGTAGAGTAGAGTAGAGTAGAGTAGAGTAGAGTAGAGTAGAGTAGAGTAGAGTAGAGTAGAGTAGAGTAGAACAGACCAGAGTAGAATAGAATAGAGTAGAGTAGAGTAGAGTAGAGTAGAGTAGAGTAGAGTAGAGTAGAACAGACCAGAGCAGAGCAGAGCAGAGCAGAGTAGAACAGACCAGAGTAGAGTAGAACAGACCAGACCAGACCAGACCAGACCAGAGTAGAGTAGAGTAGAGTAGAACAGACCAGAGTAGAATAGAGTAGAGTAGAGTACAGCAGAGCAGAGCAGAGTAGAGTAGAGTATCATAGAGTAGAGTATCATAGAGTAGAGTACAGCAGAGCAGAGCAGAGTAGAGTAGAGTATCATAGAGTAGAGTAGAGTAGAGTAGAGTACAGCAGAGCAGAACAGAGCAGAGTAGAGTAGAACAGACCAGAGTAGAATAGAGTAGAGTACAGCAGAGCAGAGCAGAGCAGAGTAGAGTAGAGTAGAGTATCATAGAGTAGAGTAGAGTATAGTAGAGTATCATAGAGTAGAGTACAGCAACAGACAGAGTAGAGTAGAGTAGAACAGACCAGAGTAGAATAGAGTAGAGTACAGCAGAGCAGAGCAGAGTAGATCAGAACAGACCAGATCAGAGTAGAGTAGAACAGACCAGAGTAGAGCAGAGTAGAGTAGAGTAGAACACACCAGAGTAGAGTAGAGTAGAGTACAGTAGAACAGACCAGAGTAGAATATAGTAGAGTAGAGTAGAGTAGAACAGACCAGACCAGAGAAGAGTAGAGTAGAGTAGAGTAGAGTAGAGTAGAGTAGAGTAGAGTGCAGTAGAGTACAGTAGAGTACAGTAGAACAGACCAGAGTAGAGTAGAGTAGAGTAGAGTAGAGTAGAGTAGAACAGACCAGACCAGACCAGAGAAGAGTAGAGTAGAGTAGAGTATAGTAGAACAGAACAGACCAGACCCGACCAGAGCAGAGCAGAGCAGATCAGAACAGACCAGACCAGAGTAGAGAAGAACAGACCAGAGTAGAGTAGAGTAGAGTAGAGTAGAGTAGAGTAGAGTAGAACAGACCAGAGCAGAGCAGAGCAGAGTAGAACAGACCAGAGTAGAGTAGAACAGACCAGACCAGACCAGACGAGAGTAGAGTAGAGTAGAGTAGAGTAGAGTAGAGTAGAGTAGAGTAGAACAGACCAGAGTAGAATAGAGTAGAGTAGAGTAGAGTAGAGTAGAGTAGAACAGACCAGAGCAGAGCAGAGCAGAGCAGAGCAGAGTAGAACAGACCAGAGTAGAGTAGAACAGACCAGACCAGACCAGAGCAGAGTAGAGTAGACCAGAACAGACCAGATCAGAGTAGAGTAGAGTAGAACAGACCAGACCAGAGCAGATCAGAACAGAGTAGATCAGAACAGACCAGATCAGAATATAGTAGACCAGACCAGAGCAGAGTAGATCAGAACAGACCAGATCAGAGTAGAGTAGAGTAGAGTAGAGTACAGCAGAGCAGAACAGAGCAGAGTAGAGTAGAACAGACCAGAGTAGAGTAGAGTACAGCAGAGCAGAGTAGAGTAGAGTAGAGTATCATAGAGTAGAGTACAGCAGAGCAGAGCAGAGCAGAGTAGAGTAGAGTAGAGTAGAACAGACCAGACCAGAGTAGAGTAGAGTACAGCAGAGCAGAGCAGAGTAGAGTAGAGTAGAGTAGAGTAGAGTAGAGTAGAGTAGAGTAGAGTAGAGTCAGAGTAGAGTAGAGTAGAGTATCAGAGCAGAGCAGAGCAGAGTAGAGTAGAGTAGAGTAGAGTAGAGTAGAGTAGAGTAGAGTAGAGTAGAGTAGAACAGACCAGAGTAGAATAGAGTAGAGTAGAGTACAGCAGAGCAGAGCAGAGTAGAGTAGAGTATCATAGAGTAGAGTATCATAGAGTAGAGTACAGCAGAGTAGAGTAGAGTAGAGTAGAGTAGAGTAGAGTAGAGTACCAGATCAGTAGAGTAGAGTACAGCAGCAGAGCAGAGCAGAGTAGAGCAGAACAGACCAGAGTAGAATAGAGTAGAGTACAGCAGAGCAGAGCAGAGTAGAGTAGAGTATCATAGAGTAGAGTAGAGTAGAGTATAGTAGAGTATCATAGAGTAGAGTACAGCAGAGCAGAGCAGAGTAGCAGAGTAGAACAGACCAAAGTAGAATCAGTACAGCAGAGCAGAGCAGAGTAGAACAGACCAGATCAGAGTAGAGTAGAACAGACCAGAGTAGAGCAGAGTAGAGTAGAGTAGAACAGACCAGAGTAGAGTAGAGTAGAGTACAGTAGAACAGACCAGAGTAGAATATAGTAGAGTAGAGTAGAACAGACCAGACCAGAGAAGAGTACAGTAGAGTAGAGTAGAGTAGAGTAGAGTAGAGTAGAGTAGAACAGACCAGAGTAGAGTAGAGTAGAGTAGAGTAGAGTAGTACTACTACAGACCAGAGTAGAATAGAGTAGAGTAGAGTAGAATAGAACAGACCAGACCAAAGCAGAGTAGATCAGAACAGACCAGATCAGAGTAGAGTAGAACAGAACAGACCAGAACAGACCAGAGCAGAGTAGACCAGAACAGACCAGATCAGAGTAGAGTAGAGTAGAGTACAGCAGAGCAGAGCAGAGTAGAGTAGAGTAGAGTAGAACAGACCAGAGTAGAGTAGAGTACAGCAGAGCAGAGTAGAGTAGAGTATCATAGAGTAGAGTACAGCAGAGCAGAGCAGAGCAAAGCAGAGCCGAGTAGAGTAGAACAGACCAGACCAGACCAGAGTAGAGTAGAGTACAGCAGAGCAGAGCAGAGCAGAGCAGAGTAGAGTAGAGTAGAGTAGAGTAGAGTAGAGTAGAGTAGAGTATCATAGAGTAGAGTACAGCAGAGCATAGCAGAGCAGAGTAGAGTAGAGTAGAGTAGAACAGACCAGAGTAGAATAGAGTAGAGTAGAGTAGAGTACAGCAGAGCAGAGCAGAGTAGAGTAGAGTATCATAGAGTAGAGTATCAGAGTACAGAGCAGAGCAGAGCAGAGTAGAGTAGAGTATCATAGAGTAGAGTAGAGTAGAGTAGAGTAGAGTAGAGTATCATAGAGTAGAGTACAGCAGAGCAGAGCAGAGCAGAGTAGAGTAGAACAGACCAGAGTAGAATAGAGTAGAGTACAGCAGAGCAGAGCAGAGCAGAGTAGAGTAGAGTATCATAGAGTAGAGTAGAGTATAGTAGAGTATCATAGAGTAGAGTACAGCAGAGCAGAGCAGAGCAGAGTAGAGTAGAGTAGAACAGACCAGAGTAGAATAGAGTAGAGTACAGCAGAGCAGAGCAGAGTAGATCAGAACAGACCAGATCAGAGTAGAGTAGAACAGACCAGAGTAGAGCAGAGTAGAGTAGAACAGACCAGAGTAGAGTAGAGTAGAGTAGAGTACAGTAGAACAGACCAGAGTAGAATATAGTAGAGTAGAGTAGAACAGACCAGTAGAGTAGAGTAGAGAGTAGAGTAGAGTAGAGTGCAGTAGAGTACAGTAGAACAGACCAGACCAGAGTAGAGTAGAGTAGAGTAGAGTAGAGTAGAGTAGAGTAGAGTAGAACAGACCAGACCAGAGAAGAGTAGAGTAGAGTAGAGAACAGAACAGACCAGACCAGAGCAGAGCAGAGCAGATCAGAACAGACCAGACCAGAGTAGAGAAGAACAGACCAGAGAAGAGTAGAGTAGAGTAGAGTAGAGTAGAGTAGAGTAGAGTAGAGTAGAGTAGAGTAGAACAGACCAGAGCAGAGCAGAGCAGAGTAGAACAGACCAGAGTAGAGTAGAACAGACCAGACCAGACCAGACCAGAGTAGAGTAGAGTAGAGTAGATTAGAGTAGAGTAGAGTAGAGTAGAACAGACCAGAGTAGAATAGAGTAGAGTAGAGTAGAGTAGAGTAGAGTAGAGTAGAGTAGAACAGACCAGAGCAGAGCAGAGCAGAGTAGAACAGACCAGAGTAGAGTAGAACAGACCAGAACAGACCAGACCAGACCAGAGCAGAGTAGACCAGAACAGACCAGATCAGAGTAGAGTAGAGTAGAACAGACCAGACCAGACCAGAGCAGATAAGAACAGATCAGATCAGAGTAGATCAGAACAGACCAGATCAGAATAGAGTAGACCAGACCAGACCAGAGCAGAGTAGATCAGAACAGACCAGATCAGAGTAGAGTAGAGTAGAGTAGAGTAGAGTAGAGTAGAACAGACCAGAGTAGAGTAGATAGAGTAGATGTAGAGAGACAGTAGAACAGACCAGACCAGAGAAGAGTAGAGTAGAGTATAGTAGAACAGAACAGACCAGAACAGAGAAGATAGAGAAGCAGAGCAACAGATCAGAACAGACCAGACCAGAGAAGAACAGACCAGAGAAATAGAGTAATGAGTAGAGTAGAGTAGAACAGAACAGAGCAGAGCAGAGTAGAACAGACCAGAGTAACAGAACAGACCAGACCAGACCAGAAGAGAATAGAATGAGAACAGAAGTAGAGTAGAGTAGAGAAGTAGAACAGACAAGACCAGAGTAGAGAATGAGTAAACAGACCAGAGTAGAGTAGAGTAGAACGGAGTACAGTAGAACATCAAACAACAGAATAGAACAGAACAGAGCAGAATATAATGGAACAGAATAGAACAGAACAGAGCAGAATAGAATGGAAAAGAACAGAATGGAACAGAACAGAACAGAATAGAATGGAACAGAACAGAACAGAACAGAGCAGAATGGAACAGAACAGAGCAGAATAGAATGGAACAGAACAGAGCAGAATGGAACAGAACAGAGCAGAATAGAATGGAACAGAACAGAACAGAACAGAGCAGAATGGAACAGAACAGAGCAGAATAGAATGGAACAGAACAGAGCAGAATAGAATGGAACAGAGCAGAATAGAACAGAACAGAGCAGAATAGAATGGAACAGAACAGAGCAGAATAGAACAGAACAGAGCAGAATAGAATGGAACAGAACAGAGCAGAATAGAATGGAACAGAGCAGAATAGAATATAATTAGTCATAACAACAGTACCACAGTAATTGACTACCTACTAGGTTCCCAAGAGTCATAGCAACAGTTACCACAGTAACTGACTACCTACTAGGTTCCCAAGAGTCATAGCAACAGTTACCACAGTAATTGACTACCTACTAGGTTCCCAAGAGTCATAGCAACAGTTACCACAGTAACTGACTACCTACTAGGTTCCCTAGAGTCATAGCAACAGGACCATAGTAATTGACTACCTGCTTGGTTCCCTAGAGTCATAGCAACAGTTACCACAGTAACTGACTACCTACTAGGTTCCCTAGAGTCATAGCAACAGGACCATAGTAATTGACTACCTGCTTGGTTCCCTAGAGTCATAGCAACAGTTACCACAGTAACTGACTACCTAGTAGGTTCCCTAGAGTCATAGCAACAGTTACCACAGTAACTGACTACCTACGAGGTTCCCTAGAGTCATAGCAACAGTTACCACAGTAACTGACTACCTACTAGGTTCCCTAGAGTCATAGCAACAGTTACCACAGCAACTGACTACCTACGAGGTTCCCTAGAGTCATAGCAACAGTTACCACAGTAACTGACTACCTACTAGGTTCCCTAGAGTCATAGCAACAGGACCACAGTAATTGACTACCTACTAGGTTCCCTAGAGTCATAGCAACAGTTACCATAGTAACTGACTACCTACTAGGTTCCCTAGAGTCATAGCAACAGTACCACAGTAGTTGACTACCTGCTTGGTTCCCTAGAGTCATAGCAACAGTTACCACAGTAACTGACTACCTACTAGGTGTCAGTGATGAGGGACAAGCTGCGTCTCTATATAGTGGAACTACTATAGACTAGAGCCCTATTCCCTATATAGTGGTACTACTATAGACTAGAGCCCTATTCCCTATATAGTGGAACTACTATAGACCAGAGCCCTATTCCCTATATAGTGGTACTACTATAGACTAGAGCCCTATTCCCTATATAGTGGTACTACTATAGACTAGAGCCCTATTCCCTATATAGTGGTACTACTATAGACTAGAGCCCTATTCCCTATATAGTGGAACTACTATAGACTAGAGCCCTATTCCCTATATAGTGGTACTACTATAGACTAGAGCCCTATTCCCTATATAGTGGTACTACTATAGACTAGAGCCCTATTCCCTATATAGTACACTACTATAGACTAGAGCCCTATTCCCTATATAGTGGAACTACTATAGACCAGAGCCCTATTCCCTATATAGTGGTACTACTATAGACTAGAGCCCTATTCCCTATATAGTGGAACTACTATAGACCAGAGCCCTATTCCCTATATAGTGGTACTACTATAGACTAGAGCCCTATTCCCTATAGTGGTACTACTATAGACAGAGCCCTATTCCCTATATAGTGGTACTACTATAGACTAGAGCCCTATTCCCTATATAGTGGAACTACTATAGACTAGAGCCCTATTCCCTATATAGTGGTACTACTATAGACTAGAGCCCTATTCCCTATATAGTGGTACTACTATAGACTAGAGCCCTATTCCCTATATAGTACACTACTATAGACTAGAGCCCTATTCCCTATATAGTGGTACTACTACAGACCAGAGCCCTATTCCCTATATAGTCCACTACTATAGACTAGAGCCCTATTCCCTATATAGTGGTACTACTAAAGACCAGAGCCCCATTCCCTATATAGTGGTACTACTATAGACCAGAGCCCTATTCCCTATATAGTGGAACTACTATAGACTAGAGCCCTATTCCCTATATAGTGGTACTACTATAGACCAGAGCCTTCTGGTCCTTCTGTAGCTCAGTTGGTAGAGCATGGCGCTTGTAACGCCAGGGTAGTGGGTTCGATCCCCGGGACCACCCATACGTAGAATGTATGCACACATGACTGTAAGTCGCTTTGGATAAAAGCGTCTGCTAAATGGCATATACTACTATACTATATACTACTATAGACCAGAGCCCTATTCCCTATATAGTGGTACTACTATAGACCAGAGCCCTATTCCCTATATAGTGGTACTACTATAGACTAGAGCCCTATTCCCTATATAGTGGAACTACTATAGACTAGAGCCCTATTCCCTATATAGTGGAACTACTATAGACCAGATCCCTATTCCCTATATATTCCACTACTATATACCATAGCCCTATTCCCTATATAGTGGAACTACTAAAGCCCTGAGGTTTAAAGGAGCTTTACAGGAGAGAGAGCTGCACACTATCCCTGCAAAGTCTTTACTCAGATGAGAGAGAGAGAGGGGGAGAGAGAGAGAGAGAGAGAAAGAGAGGGGGAGGGAGGAAAGAAAGAGAGAGAGAGAGAGAGAGAGAGAGAGAGAGAGAGAGAGAGAGAGAGAGAGAGAGGGGGAGGGGAGGGAGAAATGTCTTTATTTATTTGGAATTGTTGTGAGTGCAATGTTTACTGTAAATGTTGTATCGTTAATGTCACCATGTTTATTATTTACTCCACTTGCTTTGGCAATATATGTTTCACATGCCAATAAAGCCCTTAAACTGAATTGAATTGAAAGAGAGGAGATGAGAGAAGAAGAGTGGGACAGACAGAGAGATCATATTCACACTTTATTTGTCACATGCGCTGAATACAACAAGTTTAAACCTTACAGTGAAATACTGACTGACAAGCACTTAATCAACAGTGACGTTCAAGAAGAGTTACGAAAATATTTACTAAGTAGACTAAAATAAGAAGAGTTAAGAGACAGGTAATACAATACTATATACAGGAGGCACCGGTAATACAATACTATATACAGGAGGCACCGGTAATACAATACTATATACAGGAGGCACCGGTAATACAATACTATATACAGGAGGCACCGGTAATTCAAAGATAATTGCGTAATTATCGTATTTCGCCGTCCTAACGTAGTCTTCACTAGCCAGCTAGCTAACGTCCACTGATTAGCTGCACTGGAGAAACTATTACACTCAACTGAACGACTTGATTAGTGTAGTGTTAGCTAGCTACATAGCTGTCTTTGCTGTCTTCGTATCTTCGTATCCAAGATAATTGTGTAGTTTAGGTTTAGAGTGTGTAGTCTTAGAGTGATTATCTTAATTTACCGAGGTTAGCTAGCCAGCTATTTGTCGTCCTTAACGTAGGAGACTCTGCTAGCTAGCCAACAGCTAGCCGAATAGACTCACAACCCGGTCGCATTCACAGATAGTATCACATTTTCATTTAATTTCATTACAGTACAACGGTTTGATTTGTTTGATTGTAGCTAGCTACATAGCTAGCTACATAGCCGTCTTTGTATCAAAGATAATCGTGTAGTCTAGAGCGATTTTCTAGGTTAGCTAGCCAGCTATTGTCGTTCTTTTAACGCAACGTAACGTAATCAACACTGCTAGCTAGCCAGCTAGCCCCCGAATAGCAGCACTGTAGAAACTATTACACTCAACGGAACGACTTGATTAGTGTAGTGTCAACAACGCACCCACTGCCAGCTAGCCTACTTCAGCAGTACTGTATCATTTTAATCATTTTAGTCAATAAGATTCTTGCTACGTAAGCTTAACTTTCTGAACTTTCGAGACGTGTAGTCCACTTGTCATTCCAATCTCCTTTGCATTAGCGTAGCCTCTTCTGTAGCCTGTCAACTATGTGTCTGTCTATCCCTGTTCTCTCCTCTCTGCACAGACCATACAAACGCTCCACACCGCGTGGCCACGGCCACCCTAATCTGGTGGTCCCAGCGCGCACGACCCACGTGGAGTTCCAGGTCTCCGGTAGCCTCTGGAACTGCCGATCTGCGGTCAACAAGGCAGAGTTCATCTCAGCCTATGCCTCCCTCCAGTCCCTCGACTTCTTGGCACTGAAGGAAACATGGATCACCACAGACAACACTGCTACTCCTACTGCTCTCTCTTCGTCCGCCCACGTGTTCTCGCACACCCCGAGAGCTTCTGGTCAGCGGGGTGGTGGCACCGGGATCCTCATCTCTCCCAAGTGGTCATTCTCTCTTTCTCCCCTTACCCATCTGTCTATCGCCTCCTTTGAATTCCATGCTGTCACAGTTACCAGCCCGTTCAAGCTTAACATCCTTATCATTTATCGCCCTCCAGGTTCCCTCGGAGAGTTCATCAATGAGCTTGATGCCTTGATAAGCTCCTTTCCTGAGGACGGCTCACCTCTCACAGTTCTGGGCGACTTTAACCTCCCCACGTCTACCTTTGACTCATTCCTCTCTGCCTCCTTCTTTCCACTCCTCTCCTCTTTTGACCTCACCCTCTCACCTTCCCCCCCTACTCACAAGGCAGGCAATACGCTCGACCTCATCTTTACTAGATGCTGTTCTTCCACTAACCTCATTGCAACTCCCCTCCAAGTCTCCGACCACTACCTTGTATCCTTTTCCCTCTCGCTCTCATCCAACACCTCCCACACTGCCCCTACTCGGATGGTATCGCGCCGTCCCAACCTTCGCTCTCTCTCCCCCGCTACTCTCTCCTCTTCCATCCTATCATCTCTTCCCTCTGCTCAAACCTTCTCCAACCTATCTCCTGATTCTGCTCCCTCAACCCTCCTCTCCTCCCTTTCTGCATCCTTTGACTCTCTATGCCCCCTATCCTCCAGGCCGGCTCGGTCCTCCCCCTCCCGCTCCGTGGCTCGATGACTCATTGCGAGCTCACAGAACAGGGCTCCGGGCAGCCAAGCGGAAATGGAGGAAAACTCGCCTCCCTGCAGACCTGGCATCCTTTCACTCCCTCCTCTCTACATTTTCCTCCTCTGTCTCTGCTGCTAAAGCCACTTTCTACCACGCTAAATTCCAAGCATCTGCCTCTAACCCTAGGAAGCTCTTTGCCACCTTCTCCTCCCTCCTGAATCCTCCTCCCCCCCCCCCCCCCCCTCCTCCCTCTCTGCAGATGACTTCGTCAACCATTTTGAAAAGAAGATCGACGACATCCGATCCTCGTTTGCTAAGTCAAACGACACCGCTGGTTCTGCTCACACTGCTCTACCCTGTGCTCTGACCTCTTTCTCCCCTCTCTCTCCAGATGAAATCTCGCGTCTTGTGACGGCCGGCCGCCCAACAACCTGCCCGCTTGACCCTATCCCCTCCTCTCTTCTCCAGACCATTTCCGGAGACCTTCTCCCTTACCTCACCTCGCTCATCAACTCATCCCTGACCGCTGGCTACGTCCCTTCCGTCTTCAAGAGAGCGAGAGTTGCACCCCTTCTGAAAAAACCTACACTCGATCCCTCCGATGTCAACAATTACAGACCAGTATCCCTTCTTTCTTTTCTCTCCAAAACTCTTGAACGTGCCATCCTTGGCCAGCTCTCCCGCTATCTCTCTCTGAATGACCTTCTTGATCCAAATCAGTCAGGTTTCAAGACTAGTCATTCAACTGAGAATGCTCTCCTCTGTATCACGGAGGCGCTCCGCACTGCTAAAGCTAACTCTCTCTCCTCTGCTGTCATCCTTCTAGATCTATCGGCTGCCTTCCATACTGTGAACCATCAGATCCTCCTCTCCACCCTCTCCGAGTTGGGCATCTCCGGCGCGGCCCACGCTTGGATTGCGTCCTACCTGACAGGTCGCTCCTACCAGGTGGCGTGGCGAGAATCTGTCCCCTCACCACGCGCTCTCACCACTGGTGTCCCCCAGGGCTCTGTTCTAGGCCCTCTCCTATTCTCGCTATACACCAAGTCACTTGGCTCTGTCATAACCTCACATGGTCTCTCCTATCATTGCTATGCAGACGACACACAATTAATCTTCTCCTTTCCCCCTTCTGATGACCAGGTGGCGAATCGCATCTCTGCATGTCTGGCAGACATATCAGTGTGGATGACGGATCACCACCTCAAGCTGAACCTCGGCAAGACGGAGCTGCTCTTCCTCCCGGGAAGGACTGCCCATTCCATGATCTCGCCATCACGGTTGACAACTCCATTGTGTCCTCCTCCCAGAGCGCTAAGAACCTTGGCGTGATCCTGGACAACACCCTGTCGTTCTCAACCAACATCAAGGCGGTGGCCCGTTCCTGTAGGTTCATGCTCTACAACATCCGCAGAGTACGACCCTGCCTCACACAGGAAGCGGCGCAGGTCCTAATCCAGGCACTTGTCATCTCCCGTCTGGATTACTGCAACTCGCTGTTGGCTGGGCTCCCTGCCTGTGCCATTAAACCCCTTCAACTCATCCAGAACGCCGCAGCCCGTCTGGTGTTCAACCTTCCCAAGTTCTCTCACGTCACCCTGCTCCTCCGTTCTCTCCACTGGCTTCCAGTTGAAGCTCGCATCCGCTACAAGACCATGGTTCTTGCCTACGGAGCTGTGAGGGGAACGGCACCTCAGTACCTCCAGGCTCTGATCAGGCACTACACCCAAACAAGTGCACTGCGTTCATCCACCTCTGGCCTGCTCGCCTCCCTACCACTGAGGAAGTACAGCTCCCGCTCAGCCCAGTCAAAACTGTTCGCTGCTCTGGCCCCCCAATGGTGGAACAAACTCCCTCACGACGCCAGGATAGCGGAGTCAATCACCACCTTCCGGAGACACCTGAAACCCCACCTCTTTAAGGAATACCTAGGATAGGATAAGTAATCCCTCTCACCCCCCCCCCCTTAAGATTTAGATGCACAACTGTAAAGTGACTGTTCCACTGGATGTCATAAGGTGAATGCACCAATTTGTAAGTCGCTCTGGATAAGAGCGTCTGCTAAATGACTTAAATGTACAATACTATATACAGGAGGCACCGGTAATACAATACTATATACAGGAGGCACCGGTAATACAATACTATATACAGGAGGCACCAGTAATATAATACTATATACAGGAGGCACCGGTAATATAATACTATATACAGGAGGCACCGGTAATACAATACTATATACAGGAGGTACCGGTAATACAATACTATATACAGGAGGTACCAGTAATACAATACTATATACAGGAGGCACCGGTAATACAATACTATATACAGGAGGCACCGGTAATACAATACTATATACAGGAGGCACTGGTAATACAATACTATATACAGGAGCTACCGGTACAGAGTCAATGTGGAGGCTATATACAGGGGGTACCAGTACAGAGTCAATGTGGAGGCTATATACAGGAGGTACCGGTACAGAGTCAATGTGGAGGCTATATACAGGGGTTACCAGTACAGAGTCAATGTGGAGGCTATATACAGGGGGTACCAGTACAGAGTCAATGTGGAGGCTATATACAGGGGGTACCAGTACAGAGTCAATTTGGAGGCTATATACAGGGGGGTACCAGTACAGAGTCAATGTGGAGGCTATATACAGGGGGTACCGGTACAGAGTCGATGTGGAGGCTATATACAGGGGGTACCAGTACAGAGTCAATGTGGAGGCAATATACAGGGGGTACCAGTACAGAGTCAATGTGGAGGCTATATACAGGGGTACCGGTACAGAGTCAATGTGGAGGCTATATACAGGGGGTACCAGTACAGAGTCAATGTGGAGGCTATATACAGGGGGTACCAGTACAGAGTCAATGTGGAGGCTATATACAGGGGGTATCAGTACAGAGTCAATGTGGAGGCTATATACAGGGGTACCAATACAGAGTTAATGTGGAGGCTATATACAGGGGGTACCATGTACAGAGTCAATGTGGAGGCTATATACAGGGGGTACCGGTACAGAGTCAATGTGGAGGCTATATACAGGGGGTACCAGTACAGAGTCAATGTGGAGGCTATATACAGGGGGTACCAGTACAGAGTCAATGTGGAGGCTATATACAGGAGGTACCGGTACAGAGTCAATGTGGAGGCTATATACAGGGGTTACCAGTACAGAGTCAATGTGGAGGCTATATACAGGGGGTACCAGTACAGAGTCAATGTGGAGGCTATATACAGGGGGTACCAGTACAGAGTCAATTTGGAGGCTATATACAGGGGGTACCAGTACAGAGTCAATGTGGAGGCTATATACAGGGGGTATCAGTACAGAGTCAATGTGGAGGCTATATACAGGGGTACCAATACAGAGTTAATGTGGAGGCTATATACAGGGGGTACCATGTACAGAGTCAATGTGGAGGCTATATACAGGGGGTACCGGTACAGAGTCAATGTGGAGGCTATATACAGGGGGTACCAGTACAGAGTCAATGTGGAGGCTATATACAGGGGGTACCAGTACAGAGTCAATGTGGAGGCTATATACAGGAGGTACCGGTACAGAGTCAATGTGGAGGCTATATACAGGGGTTACCAGTACAGAGTCAATGTGGAGGCTATATACAGGGGGTACCAGTACAGAGTCAATGTGGAGGCTATATACAGGGGGTACCAGTACAGAGTCAATTTGGAGGCTATATACAGGGGGGTACCAGTACAGAGTCAATGTGGAGGCTATATACAGGGGGTACCGGTACAGAGTCGATGTGGAGGCTATATACAGGGGGTACCAGTACAGAGTCAATGTGGAGGCAATATACAGGGGGTACCAGTACAGAGTCAATGTGGAGGCTATATACAGGGGGTACCGGTACAGAGTCAATGTGGAGGCTATATACAGGGGGTACCGGTACAGAGTCAATGTGGAGGCTATATACAGGGGGTACCAGTACAGAGTCAATGTGGAGGCTATATACAGGGGGTATCAGTACAGAGTCAATGTGGAGGCTATATACAGGGGTACCAATACAGAGTTAATGTGGAGGCTATATACAGGGGGTACCAGTACAGAGTCAATGTGGAGACTATATACAGGGGGTACCAGTACAGAGTCAATGTGGAGACTATATACAGGGGGTACCAGTACAGAGTCAATGTGGAGGCTATATACATGAGGTACCAGTACAGAGTCAATGTGGAGGCTATATACAGGGGGTACCAGTACAGAGTCAATGTGGAGGCTATATACAGGGGGTACCAGTACAGAGTCAATGTGGAGGCTATATACAGGGGGTACCATGTACAGAGTCAATGTGGAGGCTATATACAGGGGGTACCGGTACAGAGTCAATGTGGAGGCTATATACAGGGGGTACCAGTACAGAGTCAATGTGGAGGCTATATACAGGGGGTACCGGTACAGAGTCAATGTGGAGGTTATATACAGGGGGTACCAGTACAGAGTCAATGTGGAGGCTATATACAGGGGGTACCAGTACAGAGTCCATGTGGAGGCTATATACAGGGGGTACCAGTACAGCGTCAATGTGGAGGCTATATACAGGGGGTACCAGTACAGAGTCCATGTGGAGGCTATATACAGGGGGTACCGGTACAGAGTCAATGTGGAGGCTATATACAGGGGTACCAGTACAGAGTCAATGTGGAGGCTATATACAGGGGTACCAGTACAGAGTCAATGTGGAGGCTATATACAGGGGTACCGGTACAGAGTCAATGTGGAGGCTATATACAGGGGTACCGGTACAGAGTCAATGTGGAGGCTATATACAGGAGGTACCAGTACAGAGTCAATGTGGAGGCTATATACAGGGGTACCGGTACAGAGTCAATGTGGAGGCTATATACAGGGGGTACCGGTACAGAGTCAATGTGGAGGCTATATACAGGAGGTACCAGTACAGAGTCAATGTGGAGGCTATATACAGGGGTACCAGTACAGAGTCAATGTGGAGGCTATACAGGGGGTACCAGTACAGAGTCAATGTGGAGGCTATATACAGGGGTACCAGTACAGAGTTAATGTGGAGGCTATATACAGGGGGCCTGGTACAGAGTCAATGTGGAGGCTATATACAGGGGCCCCAGTACAGAGTCAATGTGGAGGCTATATACAGGGGTACCAGTACACAGTCAATGTGGAGGCTATATACAGGGGTACCAGTACAGAGTCAATGTGGAGGCTATATACAGGGGGTACCAGTACAGAGTCAATGTGGAGGCTATATACAGGGGGTACCAGTACAGAGTCAATGTGGAGGCTATATACAGGAAGTACCAGTACAGAGTCAATGTGGAGACTATATACAGGGGGTACCTGTACAGAGTCAATGTGGAGGCTATATACAGGAAGTACCAGTACAGAGTCAATGTGGAGGCTATATACAGGGGGTACCAGTACAGAGTCAATGTGGAGGCTATATACAGGGGGTACCAGTACAGAGTCAATGTGGAGGCTATATACAGGGGGTACCAGTACAGAGTCAATGTGGAGGCTATATACAGGGGGTACCAGTACAGAGTCAATGTGGAGGCTATATACAGGAAGTACCAGTACAGAGTCAATGTGGAGACTATATACAGGGGGTACCTGTACAGAGTCAATGTGGAGGCTATATACAGGGGGTACCGGTACAGAGTCAATGTGGAGGCTATATACAGGGGGTACCGGTACAGAGTCAATGTGGAGGCTATATACAGGGGTACCAGTACAGAGTCAATGTGGAGGCTATATACAGGGGGTACCAGTACAGAGTCAATGTGGAGGCTATATACAGGGGGTACCATGTAGGTGGGGGTGAAGTGACTAGATAATAAACAACCAGCGAGTAGCAGCAGTGTATAAAGGGGGGAGGATCAATGTAAATTGTCCGGTACCGCTTGCCGTAGCAGAGAAAACAGTCTATAACTTGGGTGACTGGAGTCTCTGACAATTTTTAGGACCTTCCTCTGACACCGCCTGGTATAGAGGTCCTGGATGGCAGGAAGCTAGGCCCCAGTTATGTACTGGGCCTTCCTCTGACACCGCCTGGTATAGAGGTCCTGGATGGCAGGAAGCTAGGCCCCAGTGATGTACTGGGCCTTCCTCTGACACCGCCTGGTATAGAGGTCCTGGATGGCAGGAAGCTAGGCCCCAGTGATGTACTGGGCCTTCCTCTGACACCGCCTGGTATAGAGGTCCTGGATGGCAGGAAGCTAGGCCCCAGTGATGTACTGGGCCTTCCTCTGACACCGCCTGGTATAGAGGTCCTGGATGGCAGGAAGCTAGGCCCCAGTGATGTACTGGGCCTTCCTCTGACACCGCCTGGTATAGAGGTCCTGGATGGCAGGAAGCTAGGCCCCAGTGATGTACTGGGCCTTCCTCTGACACCGCCTGGTATAGAGGTCCTGGATGGCAGGAAGCTAGGCCCCAGTGATGTACTGGGCCTTCCTCTGACACCGCCTGGTATAGAGGTCCTGGATGGCAGGAAGCTAGGCCCCAGTGATGTACTGGGCCTTCCTCTGACACCGCCTGGTATAGAGGTCCTGGATGGCAGGAAGCTAGGCCCCAGTGATGTACTGGGCCATTTGCACCGTTCAAACTGCCCTCTTCAGCACCTTACGGTCAGATGACGAGCAGTTGACATACCAGGCGGTGATGCAACCGGTCAGGATGCTCTCGACGGTGCAGCTGTAGAACCTTTTGAGAATCTGTGGACCCATGACACACACAACTCTAGATCTGTTTACCTACAGCACAGGTCCACGCACGCATGCACACACACACACACACACACACACACACACACACACACACACACACACACAGGACACACACACACACACACAGTGACACACACACACACACACACACTGACACCACACGGGCTAAAGAAGGCACAACTCATACAACATTAACAACATCATTTAATGTGAACATTCTGGGAAAGACAGCTAAACCCCAAAGATGATAGTCTGATTCTGAAGAATCCCTGGATATAACTGATTCATGTCAGAGACAGAGAGAGTGTGTGAGGGAGAGAGTGTGTGTGAGGGAGAGAGTGTGTGTGTGGGAGAGAGTGTGTGTGGGAGAGAGTGTGTGTGAGGGAGAGAGAGAGAGAGAGAGAGAGAGAGAGAGAGAGAGAGAGAGAGAGAGAGAGAGAGAGAGAGAGAGAGAGAGAGAGAGAGAGAGAGAGAGAGAGAGAGACAGACAGACAGACAGACAGACAGACAGACAGACAGACAGACAGACAGACAGAGAGAGACAGAGAGAGAGAGAGCGAGAGTGAGTGTGGGAGAGAGATTGAGTGAGGGAGAGTGAGACAGAGAGAGAGAGACAGTGTGTGTGAGAGAGCAAGAGACTGAGAGAGAGAGAGAGAGAGTGTGTGTGAGTGAGGGAGAGAGAGATTGTGTGAGAGAGAGATGGAGAGATACAAAGAGAGAGTGAGTGTGTGAGAGAGAGAGAGACAGAGAGAGAGAGAGAGAGAGAGAGAGAGAGAGAGAGAGAGAGAGAGAGAGAGAGAGAGAGAGAGAGAGAGAGAGAGAGAGAGAGAGAGAGAGAGAGAGAGAGAGAGAGAGAGAGAGAGAGAGAGAGAGAGAGAGAGAGAGAGAGAGAGAGAGAGAGAGAGAGAGAGACAGAGAGAGAGAGAGAGAGAGAGAGAGAGAGAGAGAGAGAGAGAGAGAGAGAGAGAGAGAGAGAGAGAGAGAGAGAGAGAGAGAGAGAGAGAGAGAGAGAGAGAGAGAGAGAGAGAGAGAGAGAGAGAGAGAGAGAGAGGGAGAATAAAGGAGTAATGATCCTTAAACAAAACCAGGTACTTTGCTATTCTGTCAGAAAAATGTAAAATACTTCAATTTAAATCAACTCCCACTACGATAACAGCAGGAAGGCAGACCAACGAACACAGAGGGAGGGAGGGAGGGAGGGAGGGAGGGAGGGAGGGAGGGAGGGAGGGAGGGAGGGAGGGAGGGAGGGAGGGAGGGAGGGAGGGAGGGAGGGAGGGAGGGAGGGAGGGAGGGAGAGATGGAAGGGAGATGGAAGAGAGAGAGATATTACACAAGGCGTCCAACAAAAAATTATGTGGGCAATTTTTGTCTCCATGGAAACAGTGTTTTCGGAGTGTCACCACTTTTGTTATGGCAGAGCTTCACATTATTATGTAAGCTGTACTAGCCCCCCATTCACAAACCCTTATAGACGCTAACACTAGCCCCCATTCACAAACCCTTATAGACGCTAACGCTAGCCCCCCATTCACAAACCCTTATAGACGCTAACACTAGCCCCCCATTCACAAACCATTAGAGACGCTAACGCTAGCCCTCCATTCACAAACCCTTATAGACGCTAACACTAGCCCCCATTCACAAACCATTAGAGACGCTAACGCTAGCCCTCCATTCACAAACCCTTATAGACGCTAACGCTAGCCCCCCATTCACAAACCCTTATAGACGCTAACACTAGCCCCCCATTCACAAACCATTAGAGACGCTAACGCTAGCCCTCCATTCACAAACCATTAGAGACGCTAACGCTAGCCCTCCATTCACAAACCATTAGAGACACTAACGCTAGCCCCCCATTCACAAACCATTAGAGACACTAACGCTTGCCCACCATTCACAAACGAGACCAGGACAACGTCTTAGGATGAGACCAGGCTGTTCAGCACCAGGGACAGCAGACCAGGACAACGTCTTAGGATGAGACCAGGCTGTTCAGCACCAGGGACAGCAGCCCAGGACAACGTCTTAGGATGAGACCAGACTGTTCAGCACCAGGGACAGCAGACCAGGACAACATCTTAGGATGAGACCAGGCTGTTCAGCACCAGGGACAGCAGACCAGGACAACGTCTTAGGATGAGACCAGGCTGTTCAGCACCAGGGACAGCAGCCCAGGACAACGTCTTAGGATGAGACCAGGCTGTTCAGCACCAGGTACAGCAGACCAGGACAACGTCTTAGGATGAGACCAGGCTGTTCAGCACACGACTTTCCCTACATAATACACCCTATGCCCTTCTTAGGGCACGACTTTCCCTACATAATGCACCCTATTCCCTACTTAGGGCACGACTTTCCCTACATAATGCACCCTATTCCCTAAATAGTGCACAACTTTCATTAGTACATCACTATGTAGTATAGACCAGAGGGAAGATCACTATGTAGTATAGACCAGAGGGTAGGTCACTATGTAGTATAGACCAGAGGGTAGATCACTATGTTGTTTTGACTGGGACATTTAGTGACAAAGTGATTCTTAGCTATTTATACTGTTAGCTATTTAGACTGTTAGCTATTTAGACTGTTAGCTATTTAGACTGTTAGCTATTTATACTGTTAGTTATTTATACTGTTAGCTATTTATACTGTTAGCTATTTAGACTCTTAGCTTTTTAGAATGTTATCTATTTATACTGTTAGTTATTTATACTGTTAGCTATTTGGACTCTTAGCTATTTAGACTGTTAGCTATTTATACTGTTAGCTATTTATACTGTTAGCTATTTAGACTGTTAGCTATTTATACTGTTAGCTATTTATACTGTTAGTTATTTATACTGTTAGCTATTTAGACTGTTAGCTATTCATACTGTTAGTTATTTATACTGTTAGCTATTTATACTGTTAGCTATTTAGACTCTTAGCTTTTTAGAATGTTATCTATTTATACTGTTAGTTATTTATACTGTTAGCTATTTATACTGTTAGCTATTTATACTGTTAGCTATTTATACTGTTATCTATTTATACTGTTAGCTATTTATACTGTTAGGTATTTAGACTGTTAGTTATTTAGACTCTTCGCTATTTATACTGTTAGCTATTTAGACTCTTCGCTATTTATACTGTTAGCTATTTAGACGCTTTGCTATTTATACTGTTAGCTATTTATACTGTTAGCTATTTATACTGTTAGTTATTTAGACTGTTAGCTATTTATACTGTTAGTTATTTATGCTGTTAGCTATTTAGACTCTTAGCTATTTATACTGTTAGTTATTTATGCTGTTAGCTATTTAGACTCGTAGCTATTTATACTGTTATCTATTTATACTGTTAGCTATTTATACTTTTAGTTATTTAGACTGTAAGCTATTTATACTGTTAGCTATTTATACTGTTAGTTATTTAGACTGTTAGCTATTTATACTGTTAGTTATTTATGCTGTTAGCTATTTATACTGTTATATATGTATACTGTTAGCTATTTATACTGTTAGCTATTTAGACTCTTAGCTATTTAGAATGTTATCTATTTATACTGTTAGCTATTTATACTGTTATCTATTTATACTGTTATCTATTTATACTGTTAGCTATTTATACTGTTAGCTATTTAGACTCTTAGCTATTTATACTGTTAGCTATTTATACTGTTAGCTATTTATACTGTTAGGTATTTAGACTGTTAGTTATTTAGACTCTTTGCTCTTTATACTGTTAGCTATTTATACTGTTAGCTATTTAGACGCTTTGTTATTTATACTGTTAGCTATTTATACTGTTAGGTATTTATACTGTTAGTTATTTAGACTGTTAGCTATTTATACTGTTAGCTATTTAGACTCTTAGCTATTTAGACTCTTAGCTATTTATACTGTTAGTTATTTATGCTGTTAGCTATTTAGACTCTTAGCTATTTATACTGTTAGTTATTTATACTGTTAGCTATTTATACTGTTAGTTATTTAGACTGTAAGCTATTTATACTGTTAGCTATTTAGACTCTTAGCTATTTAGACTCTTAGCTATTTATACTGTTAGCTATTTATACTGTTAGCTATTTATACTGTTAGCTATTTAGACTGTTAGTTATTTATACTGTTAGTTATTTATACTGTTAGCTATTTCGACTGTTAGTTATTTAGAATGTTATCTATTTAGACTGTTAGCTATTTATACTGTTAGCTATTTAGACTGTTAGTTATTTATACTGTTAGCTATTTATACTGTTAGCTATTTATACTGTTAGTTATTTAGAATGTTATCTATTTAGACTGTTAGCTATTTAGACTGTTAGCTATTTATACTGTTAGTTATTTATACTGTTAGCTATTTATACTGTTAGCTATTTAGACTCTTAGCTTTTTAGAATGTTATCTATTTATACTGTTAGTTATTTATACTGTTAGCTATTTGGACTCTTAGCTATTTAGACTGTTAGCTATTTATACTGTTAGCTATTTATACTGTTAGCTATTTAGACTGTTAGCTATTTATACTGTTAGCTAGTTATACTGTTAGTTATTTATACTGTTAGCTATTTAGATTGTTAGCTATTCATACTGTTAGTTATTTATACTGTTAGCTATTTATACTGTTAGCTATTTAGACTCTTAGCTTTTTAGAATGTTATCTATTTATACTGTTAGTTATTTATACTGTTAGCTATTTATACTGTTAGCTATTTATACTGTTAGCTATTTATACTGTTATCTATTTATACTGTTAGCTATTTATACTGTTAGGTATTTAGACTGTTAGTTATTTAGACTCTTCGCTATTTATACTGTTAGCTATTTATACTGTTAGCTATTTAGACGCTTTGCTATTTATACTGTTAGCTATTTATACTGTTAGCTATTTATACTGTTAGTTATTTAGACTGTTAGCTATTTATACTGTTAGTTATTTATGCTGTTAGCTATTTAGACTCTTAGCTATTTATACTGTTAGTTATTTATGCTGTTAGCTATTTAGACTCTTAGCTATTTATACTGTTATCTATTTATACTGTTAGCTATTTATACTTTTAGTTATTTAGACTGTAAGCTATTTATACTGTTAGCTATTTAGACTCTTAGCTATTTATACTGTTAGCTATTTATACTGTTATATATTTATACTGTTAGCTATTTAGACTCTTAGCTATTTAGAATGTTATCTATTTATACTGTTAGCTATTTATACTGTTATCTATTTATACTGTTATCTATTTATACTGTTAGCTATTTATACTGTTAGTTATTTAGACTGTTAGCTATTTATACTGTTAGTTATTTATACTGTTATCTATTTATACTGTTAGTTATTTAGACTGTTAGCTATTTATACTGTTAGTTATTTAGACTGTTAGCTATTTATACTGTTAGTTATTTAGACTGTTAGCTATTTATACTGTTATCTATTTATACTGTTAGTTATTTAGACTGTTATCTATTTATACTGTTAGTTATTTAGACTGTTAGCTATTTATACTGTTAGTTATTTAGACTGTTAGCTATTTATACTGTTAGTTATTTAGACTGTTAGCTATTTATACTGTTAGTTATTTAGACTGTTAGCTATTTATACTGTTAGTTATTTATGCTGTTAGCTATTTAGACTCTTAGCTATTTATACTGTTAGTTATTTATGCGGTTAGCTATTTAGACTCTTAGCTATTTATACTGTTAGCTATTTATACTGTTATCTATTTATACTGTTATCTATTTATACTGTTAGCTATTTATACTGTTAGCTATTTAGACTCTTAGCTATTTATACTGTTAGCTATTTATACTGTTAGCTATTTATACTGTTAGGTATTTAGACTGTTAGTTATTTAGACTCTTTGCTCTTTATACTGTTAGCTATTTATACTGTTAGCTATTTAGACGCTTTGCTATTTATACTGTTAGCTATTTATACTGTTAGCTATTTATACTGTTAGTTATTTAGACTGTTAGCTATTTATACTGTTAGCTATTTAGACTCTTAGCTATTTAGACTCTTAGCTATTTATACTGTTAGTTATTTATGCTGTTAGCTATTTAGACTCTTAGCTATTTATACTGTTAGCTATTTATACTGTTAGCTATTTATACTGTTAGTTATTTAGACTGTAAGCTATTTATACTGTTAGCTATTTAGACTCTTAGCTATTTAGACTCTTAGCTATTTATACTGTTAGCTATTTATACTGTTAGCTATTTAGACTGTTAACTATTTATACTGTTAGCTATTTAGACTCTTAGCTATTTAGAATGTTATCTATTTATACTGTTAGCTATTTATACTGTTAGCTATTTAGACTGTTAGTTATTTATACTGTTAGCTATTTAGACTCTTAGCTATTTATACTGTTAGCTATTTAGAATGTTATCTATTTCGACTGTTAGTTATTTAGAATGTTATCTATTTAGACTGTTAGCTATTTATACTGTTAGCTATTTAGACTGTTAGTTATTTAGAATGTTATCTATTTAGACTGTTAGCTATTTATACTGTTAGCTATTTAGACTGTTAGTTATTTATACTGTTAGCTATTTATACTGTTAGCTATTTATACTGTTAGTTATTTAGAATGTTATCTATTTAGACTGTTAGCTATTTATACTGTTAGCTATTTAGACTGTTAGTTATTTATACTGTTAGCTATTTATACTGTTAGCTATTTATACTGTTAGTTATTTAGAATGTTATCTATTTAGACTGTTAGCTATTTATACTCTTAGCTATTTAGACTGTTAGCTATTTATACTGTTAGTTATTTAGACTGTTAGCTATTTATACTGTTAGTTATTTAGACTGTTAGCTATTTATACTGTTAGTTATTTATGCTGTTAGCTATTTAGACTCTTAGCTATTTATACTGTTAGTTATTTATGCTGTTAGCTATTTAGACTCTTAGCTATTTATACTGTTATCTATTTATACTGTTAGCTATTTATACTTTTAGTTATTTAGACTGTAAGCTATTTATACTGTTAGCTATTTAGACTCTTAGCTATTTATACTGTTAGCTATTTATACTGTTATATATTTATACTGTTAGCTATTTAGACTCTTAGCTATTTAGAATGTTATCTATTTATACTGTTAGCTATTTATACTGTTATCTATTTATACTGTTATCTATTTATACTGTTAGCTATTTATACTGTTAGCTATTTAGACTCTTAGCTATTTATACTGTTAGCTATTTATACTGTTAGCTATTTATACTGTTAGGTATTTAGACTGTTAGTTATTTAGACTCTTTGCTCTTTATACTGTTAGCTATTTATACTGTTAGCTATTTAGACGCTTTGCTATTTATACTGTTAGCTATTTATACTGTTAGCTATTTATACTGTTAGTTATTTAGACTGTTAGCTATTTATACTGTTAGCTATTTAGACTCTTAGCTATTTAGACTCTTAGCTATTTATACTGTTAGTTATTTATGCTGTTAGCTATTTAGACTCTTAGCTATTTATACTGTTAGCTATTTATACTGTTAGCTATTTATACTGTTAGTTATTTAGACTGTAAGCTATTTATACTGTTAGCTATTTAGACTCTTAGCTATTTAGACTCTTAGCTATTTATACTGTTAGCTATTTATACTGTTAGCTATTTAGACTGTTAACTATTTATACTGTTAGCTATTTAGACTCTTAGCTATTTAGAATGTTATCTATTTATACTGTTAGCTATTTATACTGTTAGCTATTTAGACTGTTAGTTATTTATACTGTTAGCTATTTAGACTCTTAGCTATTTATACTGTTAGCTATTTAGAATGTTATCTATTTCGACTGTTAGTTATTTAGAATGTTATCTATTTAGACTGTTAGCTATTTATACTGTTAGCTATTTAGACTGTTAGTTATTTAGAATGTTATCTATTTAGACTGTTAGCTATTTATACTGTTAGCTATTTAGACTGTTAGTTATTTAGAATGTTATCTATTTAGACTGTTAGCTATTTATACTGTTAGCTATTTAGACTGTTAGTTATTTATACTGTTAGCTATTTATAGAGAAGAGGACGCCCCTGCCTTGCACAGTCCTGTGGGACATCTTAATTGGGCATGGGACACAAGCTAAGGCTTGATCACCCTTTAGCTGGCCACCTTTGATGAGGGTGTTTAGTGATTAAAGGCCGAAACACCCACTGATTCGAAGGCACACTACTGAGGATGTGTCCCAAAAATTGACATCTTACCCCAGTCTAAGAAATAAACCTCCCATGCCACTCTGTCAACATCACGGCAAATCTCATGCGAGTGCATTCCATCTATTGGCACAATGGACAGTTTTTAACATCTCGTCCCGTGTTTTATGATTCTAGCTATTTATACTGTTAGTTATTTAGAATGTTATCTATTTAGACTGTTAGCTATTTATACTGTTAGCTATTTAGACTGTTAGTTATTTATACTGTTAGCTATTTATACTGTTAGCTATTTATACTGTTAGTTATTTAGAATGTTATCTATTTAGACTGTTAGCTATTTATACTCTTAGCTATTTAGACTCTTAGCTATTTAGACTCTTAGCTATTTAGACTGTTAGCTATTTATACTGTTAGCTATTTATACTGTTAGCTATTTAGACTGTTAGCTATTTATACTGTTAGCTATTTATACTATTAGCTATTTAGACTGTTAGCTATTTATACTGTTAGCTATTTAGACTGTTAGCTATTTATACTGTTAGCTATTTAGACTGTTAGTTATTTATACTGTTAGCTATTTATACTGTTAGCTATTTAGACTCTTAGCTTTTTAGAATGTTATCTATTTATTACATTTACATTTAAGTCATTTAGCAGACGCTCTTATCCAGAGCGACTTACAAATTGGTGCATTCACCTTATGACATCCAGTGGGACAGTCACTTAACAATAGTGCATCTAAAACTTAGGGGGTGGGGTGAGAGGGATTACTTAACCTATCCTAGGTATTCCTTAAAGAGGTGGGGTTTCAGGTGTCTCCGGAAGGTGGTGATTGACTCCGCTGTCCTGGCGTCGTGAGGGAGTTTGTTCCACCATTGGGGGGCCAGGGCAGCGAACAGTTTTGACTGGGCTGAGCGGGAGCTGTACTTCCTCAGTGGTAGGGAGGCGAGCAGGCCAGAGGTGGATGAACGCAGTGCCCTTGTTTGGGTGTAGGGCCTGATCAGAGCCTGGAGGTACTGAGGTGCCGTTCCCCTCACAGCTCCGTAGGCAAGCACCATGGTCTTGTAGCGGATGCGAGCTTCAACTGGAAGCCAGTGGAGAGAACGGAGGAGCGGGGTGACGTGAGAGAACTTGGGAAGGTTGAACACCAGACGGGCTGCGGCGTTCTGGATGAGTTGAAGGGGTTTAATGGCACAGGCAGGGAGCCCAGCCAACAGCGAGTTGCAGTAATCCAGACGGGAGATGACAAGTGCCTGGATTAGGACCTGCGCCGCTTCCTGTGTGAGGCAGGGTCGTACTCTGCGGATGTTGTAGAGCATGAACCTACAGGAACGGGCCACCGCCTTGATGTTAGTTGAGAACGACAGGGTGTTGTCCAGGATCACGCCAAGGTTCTTGGCGCTCTGGGAGGAGGACACAATGGAGTTGTCGACCGTGATGGCGAGATCATGGAACGGGCAGTCCTTCCCGGGAGGAAGAGCAGCTCCGTCTTGCCGAGGTTCAGCTTGAGGTGGTGATCCGTCATCCACACTGATATGTCTGCCAGACATGCAGAGATGCGATTCGCCACCTGGTCATCAGAAGGGGGAAAGGAGAAGATTAATTGTGTGTCGTCTGCATAGCAATGATAAGAGAGACCATGTGAGGTTATGACAGAGCCAAGTGACTTGGTGTATAGCGAGAATAGGAGAGGGCCAAAAACAGAGCCCTGGGGGACACCAGTGGTGAGAGCGCGTGGTGAGGAGACAGATTCTCGCCACGCCACCTGGTAGGAGCGACCTGTCAGGTAGGACGCAATCCAAGCGTGGGCCGCGCCGGAGATGCCCAACTCGGAGAGGGTGGAGAGGAGGATCTGATGGTTCACAGTATCGAAGGCAGCCGATAGATCTAGAAGGATGAGAGCAGAGGAGAGAGAGTTAGCTTTAGCAGTGCGGAGCGCCTCCGTGATACAGAGGAGAGCAGTCTCAGTTGAATGACTAGTCTTGAAACCTGACTGATTTGGATCAAGAAGGTCATTCAGAGAGAGATAGCGGGAGAGCTGGCCAAGGACGGCACGTTCAAGAGTTTTGGAGAGAAAAGAAAGAAGGGATACTGGTCTGTAATTGTTGACATCGGAGGGATCGAGTGTAGGTTTTTTCAGAAGGGGTGCAACTCTCGCTCTCTTGAAGACGGAAGGGACGTAGCCAACGGTCAGGGATGAGTTGATGAGCGAGGTGAGGTAAGGGAGAAGGTCTCCGGAAATGGTCTGGAGAAGAGAGGAGGGGATAGGGTCAAGCGGGCAGGTTGTTGGGCGGCCGGCCGTCACAAGACGAGAGATTTCATCTGGAGAGAGAGGGGAGAAAGAGGTCAGAGCACAGGGTAGGGCAGTGTGAGCAGAACCAGCGGTGTCGTTTGACTTAGCAAACGAGGATCGGATGTCGTCGACCTTCTTTTCAAAATGGTTGACAAAGTCATCTGCAGAGAGGGAGGAGGGGGGAGGGGGCGGAGGATTCAGGAGGGAGGAGAAGGTGGCAAAGAGCTTCCTAGGGTTAGAGGCAGATGCTTGGAATTTAGCGTGGTAGAAAGTAGCTTTAGCAGCAGAGACAGAGGAGGAAAATGTAGAGAGGAGGGAGTGAAAGGATGCCAGGTCCGCAGGGAGGCGAGTTTTCCTCCATTTCCGCTCGGCTGCCCGGAGCCCTGTTCTGTGAGCTCGCAATGAGTCATCGAGCCACGGAGCGGGAGGGGAGGACCGAGCCGGCCTGGAGGATAGGGGACATAGAGAGTCAAGGGATGCAGAGAGGGAGGAGAGGAGGGTTGAGGAGGCAGAATCAGGAGATAGGTGGGAGAAGGTTTGAGCGGAGGGAAGAGATGATAGGATGGAAGAGGAGAGAGTAGCGGGGGAGAGAGAGCGAAGGTTGGGACGGCGCGATACCATCCGAGTAGGGGCAGTGTGGGAGGTGTTGGATGAGAGCGAGAGGGAAAAGGATACAAGGCAGTGGTCGGAGACTTGGAGGGGAGTTGCAGTGAGGTTAGTGGAAGAACAGCATCTAGTAAAGATGAGGTCGAGCGTATTGCCTGCCTTGTGAGTAGGGGGGAAGGTGAGAGGGTGAGGTCAAAAGAGGAGAGGAGTGGAAAGAAGGAGGCAGAGAGGAAAGAGTCAAAGGTAGACGTGGGGAGGTTAAAGTCGCCCAGAACTGTGAGAGGTGAGCCGTCCTCAGGAAAGGAGCTTATCAAGGCATCAAGCTCATTGATGAACTCTCCGAGGGAACCTGGAGGGCGATAAATGATAAGGATGTTAAGCTTGAAAGGGCTAGTAACTGTGACAGCATGGAATTCAAAGGAGGCGATAGACAGATGGGTAAGGGAAGAAAGAGAGAATGACCACTTGGGAGAGATGAGGA
>NW_025745548.1:82500-87500 GCF_021184085.1 Oncorhynchus gorbuscha | reverse complement strand
GGGACAAATCACATGTTGTCCTCCTGAATACTGAACCCAAGACACTGAGACACTACAGGGAGGGAGGAGGGACAAATCACATGTTGTCCTCCTGAATACTGAACACCGGCACTGAGACACTACAGGGAGGGAGGAGGGACAAATCACATGTTGTCCTCCTGAATACTGAACCCAAGACACCGGCACTGAGACACTACAGGGAGGGAGCAGAGACAAATAACATGTTGTCCTCCTGAATACTGAACACCGGCACTGAGACACTACAGGGAGGGAGGAGGGACAAATCACATGTTGACCTCCTGAATACTGAACCCAAGACACTATAACAGTTGGTCAGTGTTACCTGGTATCTACCAGGCTGAGGTCAGGGTAATAACTGGTAGCAGGAGAACAGTTGGTCAGTGTTACCTGGTATCTACCAGGCTGAGGTCAGGGTAATAACTGGTAGCAGGAGAACAGTTGGTCAGTGTTACCTGGTATCTACCAGGCTGAGGTCAGGGTAATAACTGGTAGCAGTAGAACAGTTGGTCAGTGTTACCTGGTATCTACCAGGCTGAGGTCAGGTAATAACTGGTAGCAGGAGAACAGTTGGTCAGTGTTACCTGGTATCTACCAGGCTGAGGTAATAACTGGTAGCAGGAGAACAGTTGGTCAGTGTTACCTGGTATCTACCAGGCTGAGGTCAGGGTAATAACTGGTAGCAGGAGAACAGTTGGTCAGTGTTACCTGGTATCTACCAGGCTGAGGTCAGGGTAATAGCTGGTAGCAGGAGAACAGTTGGTCAGTGTTACCTGGTATCTACCAGGCTGAGGTAATAACTGGTAGCAGGAGAACAGTTGGTCAGTGTTACCTGGTATCTACCAGGCTGAGGTAATAACTGGTAGCAGGAGAACAGTTGGTCAGTGTTACCTGGTATCTACCAGGCTGAGGTCAGAGTAATAGCTGGTAGCAGGAGAACAGTTGGTCAGTGTTACCTGGTATCTACCAGGCTGAGGTAATAACTGGTAGCAGGAGAACAGTTGGTCAGTGTTACCTGGTATCTACCAGGCTGAGGTCAGGGTAATAGCTAGTAGCAGGAGAACAGTTGGTCAGTGTTACCTGGTATCTACCAGGCTGAGGTCAGGGTAATAACTGGTAGCAGGAGAACAGTTGGTCAGTGTTACCTGGTATCTACCAGGCTGAGGTCAGGGTAATAGCTAGTAGCAGGAGAACAGTTGGTCAGTGTTACCTGGTATCTACCAGGCTGAGGTCAGGGTAATAACTGGTAGCAGGAGAACAGTTGGTCAGTGTTACCTGGTATCTACCAGGCTGAGGTCAGGGTAATAACTGGTAGCAGGAGAACAGTTGGTCAGTGTTACCTGGTATCTACCAGGCTGAGGTCAGGGTAATAACTGGTAGCAGGAGAACAGTTGGTCAGTGTTACCTGGTATCTACCAGGCTGAGGTCAGGGTAATAACTGGTAGCAGGAGAACAGTTGGTCAGTGTTACCTGGTATCTACCAGGCTGAGTCAGGTAATAACTGGTAGCAGGAGAACAGTTGGTCAGTGTTACCTGGTATCTACCAGGCTGAGGTCAGGGTAATAACTGGTAGCAGGAGAACAGTTGGTCAGTGTTACCTGGTATCTACCAGGCTGAGGTCAGGGTAATAACTGGTAGCAGGAGAACAGTTGGTCAGTGTTACCTGGTATCTACCAGGCTGAGGTCAGGGTAATAACTGGTAGCAGGAGAACAGTTGGTCAGTGTTACCTGGTATCTCTACCAGGCTGAGGTCAGGGTAATAACTGGTAGCAGGAGAACAGTTGGTCAGTGTTACCTGGTATCTACCAGGCTGAGGTAATAACTGGTAGCAGGAGAACAGTTGGTCAGTGTTACCTGGTATCTACCAGGCTGAGGTCAGGGTAATAACTGGTAGCAGGAGAACAGTTGGTCAGTGTTACCTGGTATCTACCAGGCTGAGGTCAGGGTAATAACTGGTAGCAGGAGAACAGTTGGTCAGTGTTACCTGGTATCTACCAGGCTGAGGTCAGGGTAATAACTGGTAGCAGGAGAACAGTTGGTCAGTGTTACCTGGTATCTACCAGGCTGAGGTCAGGGTAATAGCTAGTAGCAGGAGAACAGTTGGTCAGTGTTACCTGGTATCTACCAGGCTGAGGTAATAACTGGTAGCAGGAGAACAGTTGGTCAGTGTTACCTGGTATCTACCAGGCTGAGGTCAGAGTAATAGCTGGTAGCAGGAGAACAGTTGGTCAGTGTTACCTGGTATCTACCAGGCTGAGGTAATAACTGGTAGCAGGAGAACAGTTGGTCAGTGTTACCTGGTATCTACCAGACTGAGGTCAGGGTAATAGCTGGTAGCAGGAGAACAGTTGGTCAGTGTTACCTGGTATCTACCAGGCTGAGGTCAGGGTAATAACTGGCAGCAGAACAGTTGGTCAGTGTTACCTGGTATCTACCAGGCTGAGGTCAGGGTAATAGCTAGTAGCAGGAGAACAGTTGGTCAGTGTTACCTGGTATCTACCAGGCTGAGGTCAGGGTAATAACTGGTAGCAGGAGAACAGTTGGTCAGTGTTACCTGGTATCTACCAGGCTGAGGTCAGGTAATAACTGGTAGCAGGAGAACAGTTGGTCAGTGTTACCTGGTATCTACCAGGCTGAGGTCAGGGTAAGGGTAATCTGGTAGCCAGAACAGTTGGTCAACTGGTAGCAGGTAGCAGGAGAACAGTTGGTCAGTGTTACCTGGTATCTACCAGGCTGAGGTCAGGGTAATAGCTGGTAGCAGGAGAACAGTTGGTCAGTGTTACCTGGTATCTACCAGGCTGAGGTCAGGGTAATAACTGGTAGCAGGAGAACAGTTGGTCAGTGTTACCTGGTATCTACCAGGCTGAGGTCAGGGTAATAACTGGTAGCAGGAGAACAGTTGGTCAGTGTTACCTGGTATCTACCAGGCTGAGGTCAGGTAATAACTGGTAGCAGGAGAACAGTTGGTCAGTGTTACCTGGTATCTACCAGGCTGAGTCCAGGGTAATAACTGGTAGCAGGAGAACAGTTGGTCAGTGTTACCTGGTATCTACCAGGCTGAGGTCAGGGTAATAACTGGTAGCAGGAGAACAGTTGGTCAGTGTTACCTGGTATCTACCAGGCTGAGGTCAGGGTAATAACTGGTAGCAGGAGAACAGTTGGTCAGTGTTACCTGGTATCTACGCAGGCCAGTTACCCCTACCAGGGTAATAACTGGTAGCAGGAGAACAGTTGGTCAGTGTTACCTGGTATCTACCAGGCTGAGGTCAGGGTAATAACTGGTAGCAGGAGAACAGTTGGTCAGTGTTACCTGGTATCTACCAGGCTGAGGTCAGGGTAATAACTGGTAGCAGGAGAACAGTTGGTCAGTGTTACCTGGTATCTACCAGGCTGAGGTCAGGGTAATAACTGGTAGCAGGAGAACAGTTGGTCAGTGTTACCTGGTATCTACCAGGCTGAGGTCAGGGTAATAACTGGTAGCAGGAGAACAGTTGGTCAGTGTTACCTGGTATCTACCAGGCTGAGGAGTAGCAGGAGAACAGTTGGTCAGTGTTACCTGGTATCTACCAGGCTGAGGTCAGGGTAATAACTGGTAGCAGGAGAACAGTTGGTCAGTGTTACCTGGTATCTACCAGGCTGAGGTAATAACTGGTAGCAGGAGAACAGTTGGTCAGTGTTACCTGGTATCTACCAGGCTGAGGTAATAACTGGTAGCAGGAGAACAGTTGGTCAGTGTTACCTGGTATCTACCAGGCTGAGGTCAGGGTAATAACTGGTAGCAGGAGAACAGTTGGTCAGTGTTACCTGTATCTTGGTCCTCAGTTACCTGGTATCTACCAGGCTGAGGTAATAACTGGTAGCAGGAGAACAGTTGGTCAGTGTTACCTGGTATCTACCAGGCTGAGGTCAGGGTAATAACTGGTAGCAGGAGAACAGTTGGTCAGTGTTACCTGGTATCTACCAGGCTGAGGTCAGGGTAATAACTGGTAGCAGGAGAACAGTTGGTCAGTGTTACCTGGTATCTACCAGGGAGGTCAGGGTAATAACTGGTAGCAGGAGAACAGTTGGTCAGTGTTACCTGGTATCTACCAGGCTGAGGTCAGGGTAATAACTGGTAGCAGGAGAACAGTTGGTCAGTGTTACCTGGTATCTACCAGGCTGAGGTCAGGGTAATAACTGGTAGCAGGAGAACAGTTGGTCAGTGTTACCTGGTATCTACCAGGCTGAGGTCAGGGTAATAACTGGTAGCAGGAGAACAGTTGGTCAGTGTTACCTGGTATCTACCAGGCTGAGGTCAGGGTAATAACTGGTAGCAGGAGAACAGTTGGTCAGTGTTACCTGGTATCTACCAGGCTGAGGGAGGGTAATAACTGGTAGCAGGAGAACAGTTGGTCAGTGTTACCTGGTATCTACCAGGCTGAGGTCAGGGTAATAACTGGTAGCAGGAGAACAGTTGGTCAGTGTTACCTGGTATCTACCAGGTGAGGTAATAACTGGTAGCAGGGAAATAGTGTTACTGGTATCTACCAGGCTGAGGTAATAACTGGTAGCAGGAGAACAGTTGGTCAGTGTTACCTGGTATCTACCAGGCTGAGGTCAGGGTAATAACTGGTAGCAGGAGAACAGTTGGTCAGTGTTACCTGGTATCTACCAGGCTGAGGAGGGTAATAACTGGTAGCAGGAGAACAGTTGGTCAGTGTTACCTGGTATCTACCAGGCTGAGGTCAGGTAATAACTGGTAGCAGGAGAACAGTTGGTCAGTGTTACCTGGTATCTACCAGGCTGAGTTGGTCAGTTACCTGGTAATAACTGGTAATACAGCAGGAGAACAGTTGGTCAGTGTTACCTGGTATCTACCAGGCTGAGGTCAGGGTAATAACTGGTAGCAGGAGAACAGTTGGTCAGTGTTACCTGGTATCTACCAGGCTGAGGTCAGGGTAATAACTGGTAGCAGGAGAACAGTTGGTCAGTGTTACCTGGTA
>NW_025745548.1:0-77500 GCF_021184085.1 Oncorhynchus gorbuscha | reverse complement strand
GTGTGTGTGTGTGTGTGTGTGTGTGTGTGTGTGTGTGTGTGTGTGTGTGTGTGTGTGTGTGTGTGTGTGTGTGTGTGTGTGTGTGTGTGTGTGTGTGTGTGTGTGTGTCACCTGCACCAGTTCTTTCTCCACTACATCGATGACTCCGTCGTTGAGGTTCTGACACTGGAACTGGCACTCCTGGGACATCTGCACACACACACACACACACACACACACACACACACACACACACACACACACACACACACACACACACACACACACACACACACACACACATCTTCTCACACATATCACACACACACACACACACACACACACACACAAACATTTCGTTTCATTTCGTTATTTACTTTTAGACACAATCTATATAAGCGTTATTTACTTTACAGTAGACACTAGCCTGGGTGCCAGTCTGGTTGTCTTTACAGTAGATACTAGCCTGGGTACCAGTCTGGTTCTCTTTACAGTAGATACTAGCCTGGGTACCAGTCTGGTTCTCTTTACAGTAGATACTAGTACCAGTCTGGTTCTCTTTACAGTAGACACTAGCCTGGGTACCAGTCTGGTTCTCTTTACAGTTAGCCTGGGTACCAGACACTAGCCTGGGTACCAGTCTGGTTCTCTTTACAGTAGACACTAGCCTGGGTACCAGTCTGGTTCTCTTTACAGTAGACACTAGCCTGGGCCAGTCTGGTTCAGTCTTTACCAGTAGAGCCTGGGTGCCACTTTACAGTAGACAATAGCCTGGGTACCAGTCTGGTTCCTTTGGGTGCCAGTCTGGTTCTCTTTACAGTAGATACTAGCCTGGGTACCAGTCTGGTTCTCTTTACAGTAGATACTAGCCTGGGTACCAGTCTGGTTCTCTTTACAGTAGATACTATCAATATTTCATGGTACATAACAAATAACAACCAATTCCTTATTTAGGCTGGTTCACTAGTATATATAGGGAATTCTACGTTTAATTTTGAATACAGACCAAGTTGTAAATTTACTGTGGCTACTAGTTCTACAGCTTAACCAGCTCTTCCATTATCTTACAGAACACAGGACTTTTCAAACCGGAATTGTAATAAAAACGTTAAAGAATAAGATGCCAAGACACACATCACGGTATTATCTCATTATCCTCAGAAACGCCAAATCAATAAATTGATAAATGATCGAATTTATTTTTATCAATCATCTTTCTGTCACTCTCTCACCTGCAGTGGTCCGTCGGTCTCCTTTAAGGCCCTGTCCAACCGAAACTTGACCTGACGTAGCCTCTCCGTGTCCCGGAGAAGCTGCTCGAGCTCGAACCCCAGCTCGCTCCGCCAGAACGAGATTTCCGTTATCCGTTCACCGATCCACCGGGAGCTGTCAGACTGCGTTCGCCGCGTAAGCTGCTCTTTACTCTGGATCAATCGGGAGGTCTCGCGCCAGAAGCTTTCCGCGTGCCGCCTGCTGCTCTCCAAGCGCCGGAAGTTTACGTTGTTGGCGCGCAGCCAATCTTCCCGGGTGATCTGACACATGGCCACCGGGTTCGGTTTGAGAGGCGGCATCCTAATGAGCTGTTCCCCTCCCCAATGGGTCTCGAACGGCTCCGTGGATTTCCGCTGAACAGAGACCAGCCTGGGTTTGGACTTCCCGCTTCCCGTTAGGTCGAAGCTGACTTGCTGTGGCTGAAGCTGCGTGGCACTGAAGCCCTTGTAGCTGTCTCTCATGGTGGTCAGGCTCGGTAAGAATCCAGAGGAACAAGGTCGCAGGGATCCGTAGACTTCCATCGGCGCAGGAGATCCTGAGCGAACACGGGTGCGACCTGCTGTCCGGCCGCTCGTGGTGACAGACAGCCCCGAACACCGTTGTCTTAGAACCTGATGACTCCTGGTTTATGACGGGGACATTGTGACATCGCGACAGAACTGCTGGAGGCCCGTAGAAAACCAATTATAGAATTTAGGAATGATTTTCAAATTCTAGCTGCTTTATTGGCGTGAAAAAACATTGTTTCAATATTGCCAAAGCAACAACAAATATAACATTGTACTACAATTATAAACAATAAACGAATAACAATATGAAATGGTTGTAAATAATAATACAACCATTAAATAACAAAAAAATAAAATGGTAACAGTCAATAGTAGAAATGTTATAAATATAATAGTCTAAACATGTAAAATGAACTTATAACTAAATAACGGTCATCTTCTCCTTTATATCAGTACTACAACCACCATCATCACTACTAAATGAAACTATAACTAAATAACGGTCATCTTCTCCTTTATATCAGTACTACAACCACCATCATCACTACTAAATGAAACTATAACTAAATAAGGTCATCTTCTCCTTTATATCAGTACTACAACCACCATCATCAGTACTACAACCACCATCATCATTACTAAATGAAACTATAACTAAATAAGGTCATCTTCTCCTTTATATCATTACTACAACCACCATCATCACTACTAAATGAAACTATAACTAAATAAGGTCATCTTCTCCTTTATATCAGTACTACAACCACCATCATCATTACTACAACCACCATCATCACTACTAAATGAAACTATAACTAAATAACGGTCATCTTCTCCTTTATATCAGTACTACAACCACCATCATCACTACTAAATGAAACTATAACTAAATAACAGTCATCTTCTCCTTCATATCAGTACTACAACCACCATCATCATTACTACAAACCATCATCATTACTACAACCACCATCATCATTACTAAATGAAACTATAACTAAATAACGGTCATCTTCTCCTTTATATCAGTACTACAACCACCATCATCATTACTAAATGAAACTATAACTAAATAACGGTCATCTTCTCCTTATATCAGTACTACAACCACCATCATCACTACTAAATGAAACTATAACTAAATAACGGTCATCTTCTCCTTTATATTATATCAGTACTACAACCACCATCATCATTACTAAATGAAACTATAACTAAATAACGGTCATCTTCTCCTTTATATCAGTACTACAACCACCATCATCATTACTACAACCACCATCATCACTACTAAATGAAACTATAACTAAATAACGGTCATCTTCTCCTTTATATCAGTACTACAACCACCATCATCATTACTAAATGAAACTATAACTAAATAACGGTCATCTTCTCCTTTATATCAGTACTACAACCACCATCATCACTACTAAATGAAACTATAACTAAATAACGGTCATCTTCTCCTTTATATCAGTACTACAACCACCATCATCATTACTACAACCACCATCATCACTACTACAACCACCATCATCATTACTAAATGAAACTATAACTAAATAACGGTCATCTTCTCCTTTATATCAGTACTACAACCACCATCATCATTACTACAACCACCATCATCACTACTAAATGAAACTATAACTAAATAACGGTCATCTTCTCCTTTATATCAGTACTACAACCACCATCATCACTAAATGAAACTATAACAACGGTCATCTTCTCCTTTATATCAGTACTACAACCACCATCATCACTACTAAATGAAACTATAACTAAATAACGGTCATCTTCTCCTTCATATCAGTACTACAACCACCATCATCACTACTAAATGAAACTATAACTAAATAACAGTCATCTTCTCCTTCATATCAGTACTACAACCACCATCATCATTACTAAATGAAACTATAACTAAATAACGGTCATCTTCTCCTTTATATCAGTACTACAACCACCATCATCACTACTAAATGAAACTATAACTAAATAACGGTCATCTTCTCCTTTATATCAGTACTACAACCACCATCATCACTACTAAATGAAACTATAACTAAATAACGGTCATCTTCTCCTTTATATCAGTACTACAACCACCATCATCATTACTACAACCACCATCATCATTACTACAACCACCATCATCATTACTAAATGAAACTATAACTAAATAACGGTCATCTTCTCCTTTATATCAGTACTACAACCACCATCATCATTACTAAATGACGACGCCAGGACAGCGGAGTCAATCACCACCTTCCGGAGACACCTGAAACCCCACCTCTTTAAGGAATACCTAGGATAGGTTAAGTAATCCCTCTCACCCCACCCCCCCTAAGTTTTAGATGCACTATTGTTAAGTGACTGTCCCACTGGATGTCATAAGGTGAATGCACCAATTTGTAAGTCGCTCTGGATAAGAGCGTCTGCTAAATGACTTAAATGTAAATGTAAATGTAAACTATAACTAAATAACGGTCATCTTCTCCTGTATATCAGTACTACAACCACCATCATCATTACTACAACCACCATCATCATTACTAAATGAAACTATAACTAAATAACGGTCATCTTCTCCTTTATATCATTACTACAACCACCATCATCACTACTAAATGAAACTATAACTAAATAACGGTCATCTTCTCCTTTATATCAGTACTACAACCACCATCATCAGTACTAAATGAAACTATAACTAAATAACGGTCATCTTCTCCTTTATATCATTACTACAACCACCATCATCATTACTACAACCACCATCATCATTACTAAATGAAACTATAACTAACTTATAACTAAATAACAGTCATCTTCTCCTTTATATCAGTACTACAACCACCATCATCATTACTAAATGAAACTATAACTAAATAACGGTCATCTTCTCCTTTATATCATTACTACAACCACCATCATCATTACTACAACCACCATCATCACTACTAAATGAAACTATAACTAACTAACGGTCATCTTCTCCTTTATATCAGTACTACAACCACCATCATCACTACTAAATGAAACTATAACTAAATAACGGTCATCTTCTCCTGTATATCAGTACTACAACCACCATCATCACTACTAAATGAAACTATAACTAAATAACGGTCATCTTCTCCTTTATATCAGTACTACAACCACCATCATCATTACTAAATGAAACTATAACTAAATAACGGTCATCTTCTCCTTTATATCAGTACTACAACCACCATCATCACTACTAAATGAAACTATAACTAAATAACGGTCATCTTCTCCTTTATATCAGTACTACAACCACCATCATCACTACTAAATGAAACTATAACTAAATAACGGTCATCTTCTCCTTTATATCAGTACTACAACCACCATCATCACTACTAAATGAAACTATAACTAAATAACGGTCATCTTCTCCTGTATATCAGTACTACAACCACCATCATCATTACTACAACCACCATCATCACTACTAAATGAAACTATAACTAAATAACGGTCATCTTCTCCTTTATATCAGTACTACAACTACCATCATCACTACTAAATGAAACTATAACTAAATAACGGTCATCTTCTCCTTTATATCAGTACTACAACCACCATCATCACTACTAAATGAAACTATAACTAAATAACGGTCATCTTCTCCTTTATATCAGTACTACAACCACCATCATCATTACTACAACCATCATCATCATTACTAAATGAAACTATAACTAACTTATAACTAAATAACGGTCATCTTCTCCTTTATATCAGTACTACAACCACCATCATCACTAAACTGTTATCATTACATCCATACCACAACTACTACAACCACCATCATCATTACCACCACCACCTTCATCATCATTACTACCACCATCACTAAACTGTTATCATTACCATTACCATCCATACCACTACTACTACAACTACCATCATCATTACCACCACCACCACCATCATCATTACTACCACCATCACTAAACTGTTATCATTACCATTACCACCCATACCACTACTACTACCACCACCACCACCATCACTAAACTGTTATCATTACCATTACCATCCATACCACTACTACTACAACTACCATCACCATTACCACCACCACCACCATCATCATTACTACCACCATCACTAAACTGTTATCATTACCATTACCATCCATACCACTACTACAACCACCACCACCACCATCACTAAACTGCTATCATTACCATTACCATCCATACCACTACTACTACAACCACCACCACCACCACCATAATGATTGGCTCTTAAAACAATTCCACGTGTTAGCTTAGTAGGCTTACTGTATTATATAATATAGATGATGTACCGTTTATAATGATTGGCTCTTAAAACAATTCCACGTGTTAGCTTAGTAGGCTTACTGTATTATATAATATAGATGATGTACCGTTTATAATGATAAGCTTACTGTATTATATAAATTCATAAAAATCGGGGTCTGAAGTAGCCTGTTCCCTGTTATCTCATCTAGGGGTCTGAAGGTCCACTGTTATCTCATCTAGGGGTCTGAAGGTCCACTGTTATCTCATCTAGGGGTCTGAATTCACTGTTATCTCATCTAGGTGTCTGAAGGAGCCTGTCCACTGTTCTCTCATCTAGGGGTCTGAAGGTCCACTGTTATCTCATCTAGGGGTCTGAAGGTTCCACTGTTATCTCATCTAGGGGTCTGAAGTAGCCTGTCCACTGTGATCTGATCTCATCTAGGGGTCTGAAGGTCCACTGTTATCTCATCTAGGGGTCTGAAGGTCCACTGTTATCTCATCTAGGGGTCTGAATTCACTGTTATCTCATCTAGGTGTCTGAAGGAGCCTGTCCACTGTGATCTCATCTAGGGGTCTGAAGGTTCCACTGTTATCTCATCTAGGGGTCTGAAGGTCCACTGTTATCTCATCTAGGGGTCTGAAGGTCCACTGTTATCTCATCTAGGGGTCTGAAGGTCCACTCTAATCTCATCTAGGGGTCTGAAGTAGCCTGTCCACTGTGATCTCATCTAGGGGTCTGAAGGTCCACTGTTATCTCATCTAGGGGTCTGAAGGTCCACTGTATCTCATCTAGGGGTCTGAAGGTCCACTCTAATCTCATCTAGGGGTCTGAATTCACTGTTCTCTCATCTAGGGGTCTGAAGGTCCACTGTTATCTCATCTAGGGGTCTGAAGGTCCACTGTTATCTCATCTAGGGGTCTGAAGGTTCACTGTTATCTCATCTAGGGGTCTGAAGGTTCACTGTTATCTCATCTAGGTGTCTGAAGTAGCCTGTCCACTGTTATCTCATCTAGGGGTCTGAAGGTCCACTGTAATCTCATCTAGGGGTCTGAAGGTTCCACTGATATCTCATCTAGGGGTCTGAAGGTCCACTGTTATCTCATCTAGGGGTCTGAAGGTTCCCTGTTATCTCATCTAGGGTCTGAAGGTCCTCTCTAATCTCATCTAGGGGTCTGAATTCACTGTTAACTCATCTAGGGGTCTGAAGGTCCACTCTAATCTCATCTAGGGGTCTGAAGGTCCACTGTTATCTCATCTAGGGGTCTGAAGGTTCACTGTTATCTCATCTAGGGGTCTGAAGGTTCACTGTTATCTCATCTAGGTGTCTGAAGTAGCCTGTCCACTGTTATCTCATCTAGGGGTCTGAAGGTCCACTGTAATCTCATCTAGGGGTCTGAAGGTTCCACTGATATCTCATCTAGGGGTCTGAAGGTCCACTGTTATCTCATCTAGGGGTCTGAAGGTTCCCTGTTGTCTCATCTAGGGGTCTGAAGGTCCACTGTTATCTCATCTAGGGGTCTGAAGGTCCACTGTTATCTCATCTAGGGGTCTGAAGGTCCACTGTTATCTCATCTAGGGGTCTGAAGGTCCACTCTAATCTCATCTAGGGGTCTGAATTCACTGTTATCTCATCTAGGGGTCTGAAGGTCCACTCTAATCTCATCTAGGGGTCTGAATTCACTGTAATCTCATCTAGGGGTCTGAAGGTCCACTGTTATCTCATCTAGGGGTCTGAAGGTCCACTCTAATCTCATCTAGGGGTCTGAATTCACTGTTATCTCATCTAGGGGTCTGAAGGTCCACTCTAATCTCATCTAGGGGTCTGAATTCACTGTAATCTCATCTAGGGTTCTGAAGGTTCCACTGATATCTCATCTAGAGGTCTGAAGGTCCACTGTTATCTCATCTAGGGTCTGAAGGTCCACTCTAATCTCATCTAGGGGTCTGAATTCACTGTTATCTCATCTAGGGGTCTGAAGGTCCACTGTTATCTCATCTAGGGGTCTGAAGGTCCACTGTTATCTCATCTAGGGGTCTGAAGGTCCACTGTTATCTCATCTAGGGGTCTGAATTCACTGTTATCTCATCTAGGGGTCTGAATTCACTGTTATCTCATCTAGGTGTCTGAAGTAGCCTGTCCACTGTTATCTCATCTAGGGGTCTGAAGGTCCACTGTTATCTCATCTAGGGGTCTGAAGGTCCACTGTTATCTCATCTAGGGGTCTGAAGGTCCACTGTTATCTCATCTAGGGGTCTGAATTCACTGTTATCTCATCTAGGGGTCTGAATTCACTGTTATCTCATCTAGGTGTCTGAAGTAGCCTGTCCACTGTTCTCTCATCTAGGGGTCTGAAGGTCCACTGTGATCTAATCTAGGGGTCTGAATTCACTGTTATCTCATCTAGGTGTAGGGCCTACTGACAAGGTAAAGTCATTCTGCCCCTGAGCAAGGCAGTTAACCCACTGTTATCTCATCTAGGTGTAGGGCCTACTGACAAGGTAAAGTCATTCTGCCCCTGAGCAAGGCAGTTAACCCACTGTTATCTTATCTAGGTGTAGGGCCTACTGACAAGGTAAAGTCATTCTGCCCCTGAGCAAGGCAGTTAACCCACTGTTATCTCATCTAGGTGTAGGGCCTACTGACAAGGTAAAGTCATTCTGCCCCTGAGCAAGGCAGTTAACCCACTGTTATCTCATCTAGGTGTAGGGCCTACTGACAAGGTAAAGTCATTCTGCCCCTGAGCAAGGCAGTTAACCCACTGTTATCTCATCTAGGTGTAGGGCCTACTGACAAGGTAAAGTCATTCTGCCCTGAGCAAGGCAGTTAACCCACTGTTATCTCATCTAGGTGTAGGGCCTACTGACAAGGTAAAGTCATTCTGCCCCTGAGCAAGGCAGTTAACCCACTGTTATCTCATCTAGGTGTAGGGCCTACTGACAAGGTAAAGTCATTCTGCCCCTGAGCAAGGCAGTTAACCCACTGTTATCTCATCTAGGTGTAGGGCCTACTGACAAGGTAAAGTCATTCTGCCCCTGAGCAAGGCAGTTAACCCACTATCTCATCTAGGTGTAGGGCCTACTGACAAGGTAAAGTCATTCTGCCCCTGAGCAAGGCAGTTAACCCACTGTTATCTCATCTAGGTGTAGGGCCTACTGACAAGGTAAAGTCATTCTGCCCCTGAGCAAGGCAGTTAACCCACTGTTATCTCATCTAGGTGTAGGGCCTACTGACAAGGTAAAGTCATTCTGCCCCTGAGCAAGGCAGTTAACCCACTGTTCCACAGGCGCCGGAAACGCGGATGTCGATTGAGGCAGCCCCTCCCTCCCCCTCTCTGACTCATCGGGGTTAAAAATGCGGAAGACACATTTCAGTTGATGGCATTCGGTTGTAATCCTTTCCGTTAATGCAGTTATCCGACACCAAAACCATTCAAGCAAGCTTGGTTCAACGTAGAAGTGGACGGTGTAACAGCGCCATCTAGCGGTGGGAGACGGTGACAGACATATTGATACATTATCATACCATATTGATACATTATCATACCACATCACACCATATTGATACGTTATCACACCATATTGATATATTATCACACCATATTGATACATTATCATACCATATCACACCATATTGATACATTATCATACCATATCACACCATATTGATACATTATCATACCATATCACACCATATTGATATATTATCACACCATATCACACCATATTGATACATTATCATACCATATCACACCATATTGATACATTATCATACCATATCACACCATATTGATATATTATCACACCATATTGATATATTATCATACCATATCACACCATATTGATACATTATCATACCATATCACACCATATTGATACATTATCACACCATATTGATATATTATCATACCATATCACACCATATTGATACATTATCATACCATATCACACCATATTGATATATTATCACACCATATTGATACATTATCATACCATATCACACCATATTGATACATTATCATACCATATCACACCATATTGATACATTATCATACCATATCACTCCATATTGATACATTATCACAACATATTGATACATTATTACCCCATATTGATACATTATCATACCATATCACACCATATTGATACATTATCATACCATATCACACCATATTGATACATTATCACACCATATTGATATATTATCATACCATATCACACCATATTGATACATTATCATACCATATCACACCATATTGATACATTATCACACCATATTGATACATTACATACCATATCACACCATATTGATATATTATCATACCATATCACACCATATTGATACATTATCACACCATATTGATATATTATCACACCATATTGATATATTATCACACCATATTGATATATTATCACACCATATTGATATATTATCATACCATATCACACCATATTGATACATTATCATACCATATCACACCATATTGATACATTATCATACCATATCACACCATATTGATATAATATCACACCATATCACACCATATTGATACATTATCATACCATATCACACCATATTGATATATTATCACACCATATTGATACATTATCATACCATATCACACCATAGTGATACATTATCACACCATATTGATACATTATCATACCATATTGATACATTATCATACCATATCACACCATATTGATACATTATCATACCATATCACACCATATTGATATATTATCATACCATATCACACCATATTGATATATTATCATACCATATTGATACATTATCACACCATATTGATACATTATCACACCATATTGATATATTATCATACCATATCACACCATATTGATATAATATCACACCATATTGATATATTATCATACCATATTGATACATTATCACACCATATTGATATATTATCATACCATATCACACCATATTGATACATTATCACACCATATTGATACATTATCATACCATATTGATACATTATCATACCATATCACACCATATTGATATATTATCACACCATATTGATATATTATCATACCATATCACACCATATTGATATATTATCATACCATATTGATACATTATCATACCATATCACACCATATTGATACATTATCACACCATATTGATATATTATCATACCATATCACACCATATTGATATATTATCATACCATATTGATACATTATCATACCATATCACACCATATTGATACATTATCACACCATATTGATACATTATCATACCATATTGATACATTATCATACCATATCACACCATATTGATACATTATCATACCATATTGATACATTATCATACCATATTGATACATTATCATACCATATCACACCATATTGATACATTATCACACTATATTGATACATTATCATACCATATCACACCATATTGATACATTATCACACTATATTGATACATTATCATACCATATCACACCATATTGATACATTATCATACCATATCACACCATATTGATACATTATCACACCATATTGATACATTACATACCATATCACACCATATTGATATATTATCATACCATATCACACCATATTGATATATATTATCACACCATATTGATACATTATCATACCATATCACACCATATTGATATATTATCACACCATATTGATATATTATCACACCATATTGATATATTATCACACCATATTGATATATATTATCATACCATATCACACCATATTGATACATTATCATACCATATCACACCATATTGATACATTATCATACCATATCACACCATATTGATATAATATCACACCATATCACACCATATTGATACATTATCATACCATATCACACCATATTGATATATTATCACACCATATTGATACATTATCATACCATATCACACCATATTGATACATTATCGCACCATATTGATACATTATCATACCATATTGATACATTATCATACCATATCACACCATATTGATACATTATCATACCATATCACACCATATTGATATATTATCATACCATATCACACCATATTGATATATTATCATACCATATTGATACATTATCACACCATATTGATACATTATCACACCATATTGATATATTATCATACCATATCACACCATATTGATATAATATCACACCATATTGATATATTATCATACCATATTGATACATTATCACACCATATTGATATATTATCATACCATATCACACCATATTGATACATTATCACACCATATTGATACATTATCATACCATATTGATACATTATCATACCATATCACACCATATTGATATATTATCACACCATATTGATATATTATCATACCATATCACACCATATTGATATATTATCATACCATATTGATACATTATCATACCATATCACACCATATTGATACATTATCACACCATATTGATATATTATCATACCATATCACACCATATTGATATATTATCATACCATATTGATACATTATCATACCATATCACACCATATTGATACATTATCACACCATATTGATACATTATCATACCATATTGATACATTATCATACCATATCACACCATATTGATACATTATCATACCATATTGATACATTATCATACCATATTGATACATTATCATACCATATCACACCATATTGATATATTATCATACCATATCACACCATATTGATATATTATCATACCATATTGATACATTATCACACCATATTGATACATTATCACACCATATTGATATATTATCATACCATATCACACCATATTGATATAATATCACACCATATTGATATATTATCATACCATATTGATACATTATCACACCATATTGATATATTATCATACCATATCACACCATATTGATATATTATCACACCATATTGATACATTATCACACCATATTGATATATTATCATACCATATCACACCATATTGATATATTATCATACCATATCACACCATATTGATATATTATCATACCATATCACACCATATTGATACATTATCACACCATATTGATACATTATCATACCATATCACACCATATTGATACATTATCATACCATATCACACCATATTGATATATTATCATACCATATCACACCATATTGATACATTATCACACCATATTGATATATTATCATACCATATCACACCATATTGATACATTATCACACCATATTGATATAATATCATACCATATCACACCATATTGATATAATATCATACCATATCACACCATATTGATACATTATCATACCATATTGATATATTATCATACCATATCACACCATATTGATATAATATCATACCATATCACACCATATTGATACATTATCATACCATATTGATATATTATCATACCATATCACACCATATTGATACATTATCATACCATATCACACCATATTGATACATTATCACACCATATTGATATATTATCATACCATATCACACCATATTGATATATTATCATACCATATCACACCATATTGATATATTATCATACCATATTGATACATTATCATACCATATCACACCATATTGATACATTATCATACCATATCACACCATATTGATATATTATCATACCATATCACACTATATTGATACATTATCACACCATATTGATACATTATCATACCATATCACACCATATTGGTACATTATCACACCATATTGATATATTATCATACCATATCACTCCATATTGATACATTATCACACCATATTGATACATTATCATACCATATCACACCATATTGGTACATTATCATACCATATCACACCATATTGATACATTATCACACCATATTGATACATTATCATACCATATCACACCATATTGGTACATTATCATACCATATCACACCATATTGATATATTATCACACCATATTGATATATTATCATACCATATCACACCATATTGATATATTATCATACCATATCACACCATATTGATATATTATCACACCATATTGATATATTATCACACCATATTGATATATTATCATACCATATCACACCATATTGATATAATATCACACCATATTGATATATTATCATACCATATTGATACATTATCACACCATATTGATATATTATCATACCATATCACACCATATTGATACATTATCACACCATATTGATACATTATCATACCATATTGATACATTATCATACCATATCACACCATATTGATATATTATCACACCATATTGATATATTATCATACCATATCACACCATATTGATATATTATCATACCATATTGATACATTATCATACCATATCACACCATATTGATACATTATCACACCATATTGATATATTATCATACCATATCACACCATATTGATATATTATCATACCATATTGATACATTATCATACCATATCACACCATATTGATACATTATCACACCATATTGATACATTATCATACCATATTGATACATTATCATACCATATCACACCATATTGATACATTATCATACCATCTTGATACATTATCATACCATATTGATACATTATCATACCATATCACACCATATTGATATATTATCATACCATATCACACCATATTGATATATTATCATACCATATTGATACATTATCACACCATATTGATACATTATCACACCATATTGATATATTATCATACCATATCACACCATATTGATATAATATCACACCATATTGATATTATATACCATATTGATACATTATCACACCATATTGATATATTATCATACCATATCACACCATATTGATATATTATCACACCATATTATACATTATCACACCATATTGATATATTATCATACCATATCACACCATATTGATATATTATCATACCATATCACACCATATTGATATATTATCATACCATATCACACCATATTGATACATTATCACACCATATTGATACATTATCATACCATATCACACCATATTGATACATTATCATACCATATCACACCATATTGATATATTATCATACCATATCACACCATATTGATACATTATCACACCATATTGATATATTATCATACCATATCACACCATATTGATACATTATCACACCATATTGATATAATATCATACCATATCACACCATATTGATATAATATCATACCATATCACACCATATTGATACATTATCATACCATATTGATATATTATCATACCATATCACACCATATTGATATAATATCATACCATATCACACCATATTGATACATTATCATACCATATTGATATATTATCATACCATATCACACCATATTGATACATTATCATACCATATCACACCATATTGATACATTATCACACCATATTGATATATTATCATACCATATCACACCATATTGATATATTATCATACCATATCACACCATATTGATATATTATCATACCATATTGATACATTATCATACCATATCACACCATATTGATACATTATCATACCATATCACACCATATTGATATATTATCATACCATATCACACTATATTGATACATTATCACACCATATTGATACATTATCATACCATATCACACCATATTGTACATTATACCATATTGATATATTATCATACCATATCACTCCATATTGATACATTATCACACCATATTGATACATTATCATACCATATCACACCATATTGATATATTATCATACCATATCACACCATATTGATACATTATCACACCATATTGATACATTATCATACCATATCACACCATATTGGTACATTATCATACCATATCACACCATATTGATATATTATCACACCATATTGATATATTATCATACCATATCACACCATATTGATATATTATCATACCATATCACACCATATTGATATATTATCACACCATATTGATATATTATCACACCATATTGATATATTATCATACCATATCACACTATATTGATACATTATCACACCATATTGATATATTATCATACCATATCACACCATATTGATATATTATCACACCATATTGATATATTATCATACCATATCACACTATATTGATACATTATCACACCATATTGATACATTATCATACCATATCACACCATATTGATATAATATCACACCATATTGATATATTATCATACCATATTGATACATTATCACACCATATTGATATATTATCATACCATATCACACCATATTGATACATTATCACACCATATTGATACATTATCATACCATATTGATACATTATCATACCATATCACACCATATTGATATATTATCACACCATATTGATATATTATCATACCATATCACACCATATTGATATATTATCATACCATATTGATACATTATCATACCATATCACACCATATTGATACATTATCACACCATATTGATATATTATCATACCATATCACACCATATTGATATATTATCATACCATATTGATACATTATCATACCATATCACACCATATTGATACATTATCACACCATATTGATACATTATCATACCATATTGATACATTATCATACCATATCACACCATATTGATACATTATCATACCATATCACACCATATTATACATTATCATACCATATTGATACATTATCATACCATATCACACCATATTGATATATTATCATACCATATCACACCATATTGATATATTATCATACCATATTGATACATTATCACACCATATTGATACATTATCACACCATATTGATATATTATCATACCATATCACACCATATTGATATAATATCACACCATATTGATATATTATCATACCATATTGATACATATCACACCATATTGATATATTATCATACCATATCACACCATATTGATATATTATCACACCATATTGATACATTATCACACCATATTGATATATTATCATACCATATCACACCATATTGATATATTATCATACCATATCACACCATATTGATATATTATCATACCATATCACACCATATTGATACATTATCACACCATATTGATACATTATCATACCATATCACACCATATTGATACATTATCATACCATATCACACCATATTGATATATTATTATCATACCATATCACACCATATTGATACATTATCACACCATATTGATATATTATCATACCATATCACACCATATTGATACATTATCACACCATATTGATATAATATCATACCATATCACACCATATTGATATAATATCATACCATATCACACCATATTGATACATTATCATACCATATTGATATATTATCATACCATATCACACCATATTGATATAATATCATACCATATCACACCATATTGATACATTATCATACCATATTGATATATTATCATACCATATCACACCATATTGATACATTATCATACCATATCACACCATATTGATACATTATCACACCATATTGATATATTATCATACCATATCACACCATATTGATATATTATCATACCATATCACACCATATTGATATATTATCATACCATATTGATACATTATCATACCATATCACACCATATTGATACATTATCATACCATATCACACCATATTGATATATTATCATACCATATCACACTATATTGATACATTATCACACCATATTGATACATTATCATACCATATCACACCATATTGATACATTATCACACCATATTGATATATTATCATACCATATCACACCATATTGATACATTATCATACCATATCACACCATATTGATACATTATCACACCATATTGATATATTATCATACCATATCACACCATATTGATATATTATCATACCATATCACACCATATTGATATATTATCATACCATATTGATATATTATCATACCATATCACACCATATTGATATATTATCATACCATATCACACCATATTGATATATTATCATACCATATCACACCATATTGATACATTATCACACCATATTGATATATTATCATACCATATCACACCATATTGATACATTATCACACCATATTGATATATTATCATACCATATCCATATTGATACATTATCACACCATATTGATACATTATCATACCATATCACACCATATTGATACATTATCATACCATATCACACCATATTGATACATTATCACACCATATTGATACATTATCATACCATATCACACCATATTGTACATTATCATACCATATCACACCATATTGATATATTATCACACCATATTGATATATTATCATACCATATCACACCATATTGATATATTATCATACCATATCACACCATATTGATATATTATCACACCATATCACACCATATTGATATATTATCATACCATATCACACCATATTGATATATTATCACACCATATCGATATATTATCATACCATATCACACCATATTGATATATTATCACACCATATCACACCATATTGATACATTATCATACCATATTGATACATTATCATACCATATCGATATATTATCACACCATATTGATATATTATCATACCATATCACACCATATTGATATATTATCATACCATATTGATACATTATCATACCATATCACACCATATTGATATATTATCACACCATATCATACCATATTGACACCATATCATATATTATCATACCATATTGATACATTATCATACCATATCACACCATATTGATACATTATCACACCATATTGATACATTATCATACCATATTGATACATTATCATACCATATCACACCATATTGATACATTATCATACCATATTGATACATTATCACCATATTGATACATTATCATACCATATCACACCATATTGATATATTATCATACCATATCACACCATATTGATATATTATCATACCATATTGATACATTATCACACCATATTGATACATTATCACACCATATTGATATATTATCATACCATATCACACCATATTGATATAATATCACACCATATTGATATATTATCATACCCATTATCACACCATATTGATATATTATCATACCATATCACACCATATTGATATATTATCACACCATATTGATACATTATCACACCATATTGATATATTATCATACCATATCACACCATATTGATATATTATCATACCATATCACACCATATTGATATATTATCATACCATATCACACCATATTGATACATTATCACACCATATTGATGATATCATACCATATCACACCATATTATTATCATACCATATCACACCATATTGATATATTATCATACCATATCACACCATATTGATATATTATCACACCATATTGATATATTATCATACCATATCACACCATATTGATACATTATCACACCATATTGATATAATATCATACCATATCACACCATATTGATATAATATCATACCATATCACACCATATTGATATATTATCATACCATATTGATATATTATCATACCATATCACACCATATTGATATATTATCATACCATATCACACCATATTGATACATTATCATACCATATTGATATATTATCATACCATATCACACCATATTGATACATTATCATACCATATCACACCATATTGATACATTATCACACCATATTGATATATTATCATACCATATCACACCATATTGATATATTATCATACCATATCACACCATATTGATATATTATCATACCATATTGATACATTATCATACCATATCACACCATATTGATACATTATCATACCATATCACACCATATTGATATATTATCATACCATATCACACTATATTGATACATTATCACACCATATTGATACATTATCATACCATATCACACCATATTGGTACATTATCACACCATATTGATATATTATCATACCATATCACACCATATTGATACATTATCATACCATATCACACCATATTGATATATTATCATACCATATCACACCATATTGATATATTATCACACCATATTGATACATTATCATACCATATCACACCATATTGGTACATTATCACACCATATTGATATATTATATCATCACCATATTGATACATTATCACACCATATTGATTATCATTATCACACCATATTGATACATTATCATACCATATCACACCATATTGATACATTATCACACCATATTGATATTATCATACCATATCACACCATATTGATACATATATCATATCACACCATATTGATATATTATCACACCATATTGATATATTATCATACCATATCACACCATATTGATATATTATCATACCATATCACACCATATTGATATATTATCACACCATATTGATATATATCACACCATATTGATATATTATCATACCATATCACACTATATTGATACATTATCACACCATATTGATATATTATCATACCATATCACACCATATTGATATATTATCACACCATATTGATATATTATCATACCATATCACACTATATTGATACATTATCACACCATATTGATACATTATCATACCATATCACACCATATTGATATATTATCATACCATATCACACCATATTGATACATTATCATACCATATCACACCATATTGATACATTATCACACCATATTGATACATTATCATACCATATCACACCATATTGATATATTATCATACCATATCACACCTATATTATTTATCACACCATATTGATATATTATCATACCATATCACACCATATTGATATATTATCATATTATATATTATCATACCATATCACACTATATTGATACATTATCACACCATATTGATATATTATCATACCATATCACACCATATTGATATATTATCATACCATATCACACTATATTGATACATTATCATACCATATCACACCATATTGATATATTATCACACCATATTGATATATTATCACACCATATTGATATATTATCATACCATATCACACCATATTGATACATTATCACACCATATTGATATATTATCATACCATATCACACCATATTGATATATTATCATACCATATCACACTATATTGATACATTATCACACCATATTGATACATTATCATACCATATCACACCATATTGATATATTATCATACCATATCACACCATATTGATATATTATCATACCATATCACACCATATTGATACGTTATCACACCATATTGATACATTATCACACCATATTGATATATTATCACACCATATTGATACATTATCACACCATATTGATACATTATCATACCATATCACACCATATTGGTACATTATCATACCATATCACACCATATTGATATATTATCACACCATATTGATATATTATCATACCATATCACACCATATTGATATATTATCATACCATATCACACCATATTGATATATTATCACACCATATTGATATATTATCACACCATATTGATATATTATCATACCATATCACACCATATTGATACATTATCACACCATATTGATATATTATCATACCATATCACACCATATTGATATATTATCACACCATATTGATATATTATCATACCATATCACACTATATTGATACATTATCACACCATATTGATACATTATCATACCATATCACACCATATTGATATAATATCACACCATATTGATATATTATCATACCATATTGATACATTATCACACCATATTGATATATTATCATACCATATCACACCATATTGATACATTATCACACCATATTGATACATTATCATACCATATTGATACATTATCATACCATATCACACCATATTGATATATTATCACACCATATTGATATATTATCATACCATATCACACCATATTGATATATTATCATACCATATTGATACATTATCATACCATATCACACCATATTGATACATTATCACACCATATTGATATATTATCATACCATATCACACCATATTGATATATTATCATACCATATTGATATATTATCATACCATATCACACCATATTGATACATTATCATACCATATTGATATATTATCATACCATATTGATATATTATCATACCATATCACACCATATTGATACATTATCATACCATATTGATACATTATCATACCATATTGATACATTATCATACCATATCACACCATATTGATATATTATCATACCATATCACACCATATTGATATATTATCATACCATATTGATACATTATCACACCATATTGATACATTATCACACCATATTGATATATTATCATACCATATCACACCATATTGATATAATATCACACCATATTGATATATTATCATACCATATTGATACATTATCACACCATATTGATATATTATCATACCATATCACACCATATTGATATATTATCACACCATATTGATACATTATCACACCATATTGATATATTATCATACCATATCACACCATATTGATATATTATCATACCATATCACACCATATTGATATATTATCATACCATATCACACCATATTGATACATTATCACACCATATTGATACATTATCATACCATATCACACCATATTGATACATTATCATACCATATCACACCATATTGATATATTATCATACCATATCACACCATATTGATACATTATCACACCATATTGATATATTATCATACCATATCACACCATATTGATACATTATCACACCATATTGATATAATATCATACCATATCACACCATATTGATATAATATCATACCATATCACACCATATTGATACATTATCATACCATATTGATATATTATCATACCATATCACACCATATTGATATAATATCATACCATATCACACCATATTGATACATTATCATACCATATTGATATATTATCATACCATATCACACCATATTGATATATTATCATACCATATCACACCATATTGATACATTATCACACCATATTGATATATTATCATACCATATCACACCATATTGATATATTATCATACCATATCACACCATATTGATATATTATCATACCATATTGATACATTATCATACCATATCACACCATATTGATACATTATCATACCATATCACACCATATTGATATATTATCATACCATATCACACATATTGATACATTATCACACCATATTGATATTATCATACCATATCACACCATATTGATACATTATCACACCATATTGATATATTATCATACCATATCACCATATTGATATTATCACACCATATTGATACATTATCATACCATATCACACCATATTTACATTATCATACCATATCACACCATATTGATACATTATCACACCATATTGATATATTATCATACCATATCACACCATATTGTACATTATCATACCATATCACACCATATTGATATATTATCACACCATATTGATATATTATCATACCATATCACACCATATTGATATATTATCATACCATATCACACCATATTGATATATTATCACACCATATTGATATATTATCACACCATATTGATATATTATCATCATACCATATCACACCATATTGATATAATATCACACCATATTGATATATATTATCATACCATATCACACCATATTGATATATTATCATACCATATCACACCATATTGATACATTATCACACCATATTGATACATTATCATACCATATTGATACATTATCATACCATATCACACCATATTGATATATTATCACACCATATTGATATATTATCATACCATATCACACCATATTGATATATTATCATACCATATTGATACATTATCATACCATATCACACCATATTGATACATTATCACACCATATTGATATAATATCACACCATATTGATACATTATCACACCATATTGATATATTATCATACCATATCACACCATATTGATACATTATCACACCATATTGATACATTATCACACCATATTGATACATTATCATACCATATTGATACATTATCATACCATATCACACCATATTGATATATTATCACACCATATTGATATATTATCATACCATATCACACCATATTGATATATTATCATACCATATTGATATATTATCATACCATATCACACCATATTGATATAATATCACACCATATTGATATATATTATCATACCATATTGATACATTATCACACCATATTGATATATTATCATACCATATCACACCATATTGATACATTATCACACCATATTGATACATTATCATACCATATTGATACATTATCATACCATATCACACCATATTGATATATTATCACACCATATTGATATATTATCATACCATATCACACCATATTGATATATTATCATACCATATTGATACATTATCATACCATATCACACCATATTGATACATTATCACACCATATTGATATATTATCATACCATATCACACCATATTGATATATTATCATACCATATTGATACATTATCATACCATATCACACCATATTGATACATTATCACACCATATTGATACATTGTCATACCATATTGATACATTATCATACCATATCACACCATATTGATACATTATCATACCATATTGATACATTATCATACCATATTGATACATTATCATACCATATCACACCATATTGATATATTATCATACCATATCACACCATATTGATATATTATCATACCATATTGATACATTATCACACCATATTGATACATTATCACACCATATTGATATATTATCATACCATATCACACCATATTGATATATTATCACACCATATTGATATATTATCATACCATATTGATATATTATCACACCATATTGATATATTATCATACCATATCACACCATATTGATATATTATCACACCATATTGATACATTATCACACCATATTGATATATTATCATACCATATCACACCATATTGATATATTATCATACCATATCACACCATATTGATATATTATCATACCATATCACACCATATTGATACATTATCACACCATATTGATACATTATCATACCATATCACACCATATTGATACATGATCATACCATATCACACCATATTGATATATTATCATACCATATCACACCATATTGATACATTATCACACCATATTGATATATTATCATACCATATCACACCATATTGATACATTATCACACCATATTGATATATTATCATACCATATCACACCATATTGATATAATATCATACCATATCACACCATATTGATACATTATCATACCATATTGATATATTATCATACCATATCACACCATATTGATATATTATCATACCATATCACACCATATTGATACATTATCATACCATATTGATATATTATCATACCATATCACACCATATTGATACATTATCATACCATATCACACCATATTGATACATTATCACACCATATTGATATATTATCATACCATATCACACCATATTGATATATTATCATACCATATCACACCATATTGATATATTATCATACCATATTGATATATTATCATACCATATCACACCATATTGATACATTATCATACCATATCACACCATATTGATATATTATCATACCATATCACACTATATTGATATATTATCACACCATATTGATACATTATCATACCATATCACACCATATTGGTACATTATCACACCATATTGATATATTATCATACCATATCACTCCATATTGATACATTATCACACCATATTGATACATTATCATACCATATCACACCATATTGGTACATTATCATACCATATCACACCATATTGATACATTATCACACCATATTGATACATTATCATACCATATCACACCATATTGGTACATTATCATACCATATCACACCATATTGATATATTATCACACCATATTGATATATTATCATACCATATCACACCATATTGATATATTATCATACCATATCACACCATATTGATATATTATCACACCATATTGATATATTATCACACCATATTGATATATTATCATACCATATCACACTATATTGATACATTATCACACCATATTGATATATTATCATACCATATCACACCATATTGATATATTATCACACCATATTGATATATTATCATACCATATCACACTATATTGATACATTATCACACCATATTGATACATTATCATACCATATCACACCATATTGATATATTATCATACCATATCACACCATATTGATACATTATCATACCATATCACACCATATTGATACATTATCACACCATATTGATACATTATCATACCATATCACACCATATTGATATATTATCATACCATATCACACTATATTGATACATTATCACACCATATTGATATATTATCATACCATATCACACCATATTGATATATTATCACACCATATTGATATATTATCATACCATATCACACTATATTGATACATTATCACACCATATTGATATATTATCATACCATATCACACCATATTGATATATTATCATACCATATCACACTATATTGATACATTATCACACCATATTGATACATTATCATACCATATCACACCATATTGATATATTATCATACCATATCACACCATATTGATATATTATCATACCATATCACACCATATTGATACGTTATCACACCATATTGATACATTATCACACCATATTGATATATTATCACACCATATTGATATATTATCACACCATATTGATATATTATCATACCATATCACACCATATTGATACGTTATCACACCATATTGATACATTATCACACCATATTGATATATTATCACACCATATTGATATATTATCACACCATATTGATATATTATCACACCATATCACACCATATTGATACATTATCACACCATATTGATATATTATCATACCATATCACACTATATTGATACATTATCACACCATATTGATATATTATCATACCATATCACACCATATTGATATATTATCACACCATATTGATATATTATCACACCATATCACACCATATTGATACATTATCACACCATATTGATATATTATCATACCATATCACACTATATTGATACATTATCACACCATATTGATATATTATCATACCATATCACACCATATTGATACATTATCACACCATATTGATATATTATCATACCATATCACACTATATTGATACATTATCACACCATATTGATATATTATCATACCATATCACACCATATTGATACATTATCACACCATATCACACCATATTGATATATTATCACACCATATTGATATATTATCATACCATATCACACTATATTGATACATTATCATACCATATCACACCATATTGATACATTATCATACCATATCACACCATATTGATATATTATCACACCATATCACACCATATTGATACATTATCACACCATATTGATATATTATCATACCATATCACACCATATTGATATATTATCATACCATATCACACCATATCGATACATTATCACACCATATTGATATATTATCATACCATATCACACCATATTGATATATTATCATACCATATCACACCATATTGATACATTATCATACCATATCACACCATATTGATACATTATCACACCATATTGATATATTATCATACCATATCACACCATATTGATATATTATCATACCATATCACACCATATTGATACATTATCACACCATATTGATATATTATCATACCATATCACACCATATTGATACATTATCATACCATATCACACCATATTGATACATTATCACACCATATTGATATATTATCATACCATATCACACCATATTGATATATTATCATACCATATCACACTATATTGATACATTATCACACCATATTGATACATTATCATACCATATCACACCATATTGATATATTATCACACCATATTGATATATTATCATACCATATCACACTATATTGATACATTATCACACCATATTGATACATTATCATACCATATCACACCATATTGATATAATATCATACCATATCACACCATATTGATACATTATCACACCATATCACACTATATTGATATATTATCACACCATATTGATATAATATCATACCATATCACACCATATTGATACATTATCACACCATATCACACCATATTGATACATTATCACACCATATTGATACATTATCACACCATATTGATACATTATCACACCATATTGATATATTATCACACCATATTGATATATTATCATACCATATCACACCATATTGATATAATATCATACCATATCACACCATATTGATACATTATCACACCATATCACACCATATTGATACATTATCACACCATATTGATACATTATCACACCATATTGATATATTATCACACCATATTGATATATTATCATACCATATCACACCATATTGATATATTATCACACCATATTGATACATTATCATACCATATCACACCATATTGATACATTATCACACCATATTGATATATTATCATACCATATCACACCATATTGATACATTATCACACTATATTGATACATTATCATACCATATCACACCATATTGATACATTATCATACCATATCACACCATATTGATACATTATCACACTATATTGATACATTATCATACCATATCACACCATATTGATACATTATCATACCATATCACACCATATTGATACATTATCATACCATATCACACCATATTGATATATTATCACACCATATTGATATATATTATCATACCATATCACACCATATTGATACATTATCACACCATATTGATATATTATCACACCATATTGATATATTATCATACCATATCACACCATATTGATACATTATCATACCATATCACACCATATTGATATATTATCACACCATATTGATACATTATCATACCATATCACACCATATTGATACATTATCACACCATATTGATATATTATCATACCATATCACACCATATTGATACATTATCACACCATATTGATATATTATCATACCATATCACACCATATTGATACATTATCATACCATATCACACCATATTGATATATTATCACACCATATTGATATATTATCACACCATATTGATATATTATCATACCATATCACACCATATTGATACATTATCACACCATATTGATATATTATCATACCATATCACACCATATTGATATATTATCACACCATATTGATACATTATCATACCATATCACACCATATTGATACATTATCACACCATATTGATATATTATCATACCATATCACACCATATTGATACATTATCACACCATATTGATACATTATCATACCATATCACACCATATTGATATATTATCACACCATATCACACCATATTGATGCAGGTCATCCTGTCCTTTAACCAGACCAGATACTTTGTGTTCTATTAACGATCTAGTCTTATATCACCTATTAGGTTACTGACGTTTAAACTGAACTCTTGCAGGAGACACTCTTATCCAGAACATCTCATATTACCTTTTGGGTTATCTCTTTGTACTTTAGTCCGTTCATCTCGATCCTGACTAGTCTCCCTGAACAACATCCCCACAGCATGATGCTGCCACCACTATGCTTCACTGTAGGAATGGTGCCGGGTTTCCTCCAGACGTGTCACTTAGCATTCAGGGCAAAGAGTTCAATCTTGGTTTCATCAGACCACAGAATCTTGTTTCTCATGGTCTGAGAGTCTTTAAGTGCTTTTTGGCAAACTCCAAGCGGGCTGTCGTGTGCCTTTTACTGAAGAGTGGCTTCTGTCTGGCCACTCTACCATAAAGGCCTGATTGGTGGAGTGCTGCAGAGATGGTTGTCCTTCTGGAAGGTTCTCCCATATCCACAGAGGAACTCTGGAGCTCTGTCAGAGTGACCATTGGGTTCTTTGTCACATTCCTGACCAAGGCCCTTCTCCTCTGATTGGTCAGTTTGGCCGGGCGGCCAGCTCTTGTTTTCACTTTGTAATTATGGGGTATTGTGATGTCATTATGGGGTATTGTGATGTCATTACGGGGTATTGTGATGTCATTACGGTGTATTGTGATGTCATTGCGGGGTATTGTGATGTCATTATGGGGTATTGTGTGTAGATTGATGAGGAGGAAAAATAATAATTGAATCAATTTTTCTGAACAAGGCTTTTAACGTAACAAACATGTGGAAAAAGTCAAGGGGTCTGAATACTATTTCTGAATGAAAAAATGTATATATTTTATTGTCACATACGCCAGATAGGTGCAGTGAAATGTGTTGTTCTACAGAGTCAGAGAGGTGCAGTGAAATGTGTTGTTTTACAGAGTCAGAGAGGTGCAGTGAAATGTGTTGTTTGGTGGGTTGTCTTTGTGTTAGTATAGTCAGGGAGTTGGGTGGGTTGTGTTTGTTTTAGTATGGTCAGGGAGTTGGGTGGGTTGTCTTTTATTATGTCTTTGTGTTAGTATGGTCAGGGAGTTGGGTGGGTTGTGTTTGTGTTAGTGTGGTCAGGGAGTTGGGTGGGTTGTGTTTGTTTTAGTATGGTCAGGGAGTTGGGTGGGTTGTCTTTTATTATGTCTTTGTGTTAGTATGGTCAGGGAGTTGGGTGGGTTGTGTTTGTGTTAGTATGGTCAGGGAGTTGGGTGGGTTGTCTTTGTGTTAGTATAGTCAGGGAGTTGGGTGGGTTGTCTTTGTGTTAGTATAGTCAGGGAGTTGGGTGGGTTGTCTTTGTGTTAGTATAGTCAGGGAGTTGGGTGGGTTGTCTTTGTGTTAGTATAGTCAGGGAGTTGGGTGGGTTGTCTTTGTGTTAGTATGCTCAGGGAGTTGGGTGGGTTGTCTTTGTGTTAGTATGGTCAGGGAGTTGGGTGGGTTGTCTTTGTGTTAGTATGGTCAGGGAGTTGGGTGGGTTGTCTTTGTGTTAGTATGGTCAGGGAGTTGGGTGGGTTGTCTTTGTGTTAGTATGCTCAGGGAGTTGGGTGGGTTGTCTTTGTGTTAGTATAGTCAGGGAGTTGGGTGGGTTGTCTTTGTGTTAGTATGGTCAGGGAGTTGGGTGGGTTGTCTTTGTGTTAGTATGGTCAGGGAGTTGGGTGGGTTGTCTTTGTTTTAGTATGGTCAGGGAGTTGGGTGGGTTGTCTTTGTTTTAGTATGGTCAGGGAGTTGGGTGGGTTGTCTTTGTGTTAATATGGTCAGGGAGTTGGGTGGGTTGTCTTTGTTTTAGTATGGTCAGGGAGTTGGGTGGGTTGTCTTTGTTTTAGTATGGTCAGGGAGTTGGGTGGGTTGTCTTTGTTTTAGTATGGTCAGGGAGTTGGGTGGGTTGTCTTTGTGTTAGTATGGTCAGGGAGTTGGGTGGGTTGTCTTTGTGTTAGTATGGTCAGGGAGTTGGGTGGGTTGTCTTTGTGTTAGTATGGTCAGGGAGTTGGGTGGGTTGTCTTTGTGATAGTATGGTCAGGGAGTTGGGTGGGTTGTCTTTGTGTTAGTATAGTCAGGGAGTTGGGTGGGTTGTCTTTGTGTTAGTATAGTCAGGGAGTTGGGTGGGTTGTCTTTGTGTTAGTATGGTCAGGGAGTTGGGTGGGTTGTCTTTGTGTTAGTATGGTCAGGGAGTTGGGTGGGTTGTCTTTGTGATAGTATGGTCAGGGATTTGGGTGGGTTGTCTTTGTGTTAGTATGGTTAGGGAGTTGGGTGGGTTGTCTTTGTGTTAGTATGGTCAGGGAGTTGGGTGGGTTGTCTATGTTCCTTTTTCTATGTCTTGGGATTTCTGTGTTTGGCCTGGTATGGTTCTCATTAACCTCAATAAAACAGTCAGTACATTAACCTCAGTAAAACAGAACAAACAGTCAGTACATTAACCTCAATAAAACAGTCAGTACATTAACCTCAATGAAACAGTCAGTACATTAACCTCAATAAAACAGTCAGTACATTACCCTCAATAAAACAGTCAGTACATTAACCTCAATACAACAGTCAGTACATTAACCTCGATAAAACAGTCAGTACATTACCCTCAATAAAACAGTCAGTACATTAACCTCAATAAAACAGTCAGTACATTAACCTCAATGAAACAGTCAGTACATTAACCTCAATGAAACAGTCAGTACATTAACATCGATAAAACAGTCAGTACATTAACCTCAATAAAACAGTCAGTACATTAACCTCAATGAAACAGTCAGTACATTAACCTCAATAAAACAGCACAAACAGTCAGTACATTAACATCGATAAAACAATCAGTACATTAACCTCGATAAAACAGTCAGTACATTAACCTCAATAAAACAGTCAGTACATTAACCTCAATAAAACAGTCAGTACATTAACCTCAATAAAACAGTCAGTACATTAACCTCAATGAAACAGCACAAACAGTCAGTACATTAACCTCAATAAAACAGTCAGTACATTAACCTCAATAAAACAGTCAGTACATTAACCTCAATACAACAGTCAGTACATTAACCTCAATAAAACAGTCAGTACATTAACCTTGATAAAACAGTCAGTACATTAACCTCAATAAAACAGTCAGTACATTAACCTCGATAAAACAGCACAAACAGTCATTAACCTCAATAAAACAGTCAGTACATCAACCTCAATAAAACAGTCAGTACATTAACCTCAATAAAACAGCACAAACAGTCATTAACCTCAATAAAACAGTCAGTACATTAACCTCAATGAAACAGTCAGTACATTAACCTCGATAAAACAGTCAGTACATTAACCTCAATAAAACAGTCAGTACATTAACCTCAATAAAACAGTCAGTACATTAACCTCAATAAAACAGTCAGTACATTAACCTCGATAAAACAGTCAGTACATTAACCTCAATAAAACAGTCAGTACATTAACCTCAATAAAACAGTCAGTACATTAACATCGATAAAACAGTCAGTACATTAACCTCGATAAAACAGTCAGTACATTAACCTCAATGAAGCAGTCAGTACATTAACCTCGATAAAACAACCTCGATAAAACAGTCAGTACATTAACCTCGATAAAACAGTCAGTACATTAACCTCAATAAAACAGTCAGTACATTAACCTCAATAATACAGCCATCAGACAGGAAACAGAAAGGTGTGTTTATTAATTAGCCATCAGACAGACAGGAAACAGAAAGGTGTGTTTGTTTTATTAGCCATCAGATAGGAAACAGAAAGGTGTGTTTGTTTTATTAGCCACCAGACAGGAAACAGAAAGGTGTGTTTGTTTTATTAGCCATCAGACAGACAGGAAACAGAAAGGTGTGTTTGTTTTATTAGCCATCAGACAGACAGGAAACAGAAAGGTGTGTTTGTTTTATTGGCCATCAGACAGACAGGAAACAGAAAGGTGTGTTTGTTTTATTAGCCATCAGACAGGAAACAGAAAGGTGTGTTTGTTTTATTAGACATCAGACAGGAAACAGAAAGGTGTGTTTGTTTTATTAGCCATCAGACAGACAGGAAACAGAAAGGTGTGTTTGTTTTATTGGCCATCAGACAGACAGGAAACAGAAAGGTGTGTTTGTTTTATTAGCCATCAGACAGGAAACAGAAAGGTGTGTTTGTTTTATTAGCCATCAGACAGACAGGAAACAGAAAGGTGTGTTTGTTTTATTAGCCACCAGACAGGAAACAGAAAGGTGTGTTTGTTTTATTAGCCACCAGACAGGAAACAGAAAGGTGTGTTTGTTTTATTAGCCATCAGACAGACAGGAAACAGAAAGGTGTGTTTGTTTTATTAGCCATCAGACAGGAAACAGAAAGGTGTGTTTGTTTTATTAGCCATCAGACAGGAAACAGAAAGGTGTGTTTGTTTTATTAGCCACCAGACAGGAAACAGAAAGGTGTGTTTGTTTTATTAGCCATCAGACAGACAGGAAACAGAAAGGTGTGTTTGTTTTATTAGACATCAGACAGGAAACAGAAAGGTGTGTTTGTTTTATTAGCCATCAGACAGACAGGAAACAGAAAGGTGTGTTTGTTTTATTAGCCACCAGACAGACAGGAAACAGAAAGGTGTGTTTGTTTTATTAGCCACCAGACAGACAGGAAATACAAAGGTGTGTTTGTTTTATAGGGCGTCAGACAGACAGGAAACAGATTATAAAAAATAAATAAAATAAAAAATAAATACTGTATATATATATATATATATATATTCATAAAAATATAAAATTAAATCAAAATAATTAAAATGCTGAATATGAAACTGATGTAATTCCAGGAGCTTTGATGTTGATGGGCTTCTGTCCCCTTCTGAGTTCCAGAACATTTCCTGCTCTGTCTGTCACACACACACACACACACACACACACACACACACACACACACACAGACACAGACAGACAGACAGACAGACAGACAGACAGACAGACAGACAGACAGACAGACAGACAGACAGACAGACAGACAGACAGACAGACAGACAGACAGACACACACACACACACACACACACACACACACACACACACACACACGCGCTCAGAGAAGGCAGCTGCAGGTGATTCCTATTCCATCACAGCATTCTGGAGATGATATCAGGCTGAAAGAAGAGGAGACCAATCACACAGGGTCCTGTTCATTAGAGACCAATCACACAGGGTCCTGTTCATTAGAGACCAATCACACAGGGTCCTGTTCATTAGAGACCAGAGGAGACCAATCACAGAGGGTCCTGTTCATTAGAGACCAGAGGAGACCAATCACACAGGGTCCTGTTCATTAGAGACCAATCACACAGGGTCCTGTTCATTAGAGACCAATCACACATGGTCTCCTCTGGTCTCTAATGAACATTAATAACTATGTCATTAATGTCCAGGTTAGTTCCTGTCTGTTTCATAACTATGTCATTAATGTCCAGGTTAGTTCCTGTCTGTTTCATAACTATGTCATTAATGCCCAGGTTAGTTCCTGTCTGTCTGTTTCATAACTATGTCATTAATGTCCAGGTTAGTTCCTGTCTGTCTGTTTCATAACTATGTCATTAATGTCCAGGTTAGTTCCTGTCTGTTTCATAACTATGTCATTAATGCCCAGGTTAGTTCCTGTCTGTCTGTTTCATAACTATGTCATTAATGTCCAGGTTAGTTCCTGTCTGTTTCATAACTATGTCATTAATGTCCAGGTTAGTTCCTGTCTGTTTCATAACTATGTCATTAATGTCCCTGGGGAGGGACTAACCTCTAATCCCTGACCTCTACCACTCCCCAACACTGACTATAACCTCTCACCCCTGACCTCAACGAGTCATAGTCATTATGAAACAGGCAGGGAGGGATTAACCTAGACAACTGACTATAACCTCTCACACCTTCACCTCTAACCCCTGACCTCACCCGCTGGAGGAAGTGCTGTCCCTGCAGGAAGGAGGAAGGGGATGTGGGTGGAGCTTCCTGTCCGCCGTTCTTGCAGCGCAGGTAACCATAGAGATTAGCCCCCTGCAGAGAGATACTGGCTACCACCAACACCTGGGGAGAGAGAGGGAGTATGGAGAAGGTACAGGTAACCATAGAGATTAGCCCCCTGGGGGGAGAGAGGGTGTGTGTGTGTGTGTGTGTGTGTGTGTGTGTGTGTGTGTGTGTGTGTGTGTGTGTGTGTGTGTGTGTGTGTGTGTGTGTGTGTGTGTGTGTGTGTGTGTGTGTGTGTGTGTGTGTTACCAGCCAGTCTGTGTTCAGACAGAACAGGGTCGTGAAGAAGAAGCCGGTCCAGATGAGAGGACAGATGATCAGACCCGACCAGAAGATCCTGGACTCCACCTCCGTACCACCGGCCTGGGGAGAAGTCTACACACATAGACATCAGAAGACTACACACACAGACATCAGAGGACTACACATAGACATCAGAGGACTACACACAGACATCAAAGGACTACACACACAGACATCAGAGGACTACACACACAGACATCAGAGGACTACACACACAGACATCAGAGGACTACACACATAGACATCAGAGGACTACACACATAGACATCAGAGGACTACACACACAGACATCAGAGGACTACACACACAGACATCAGAGGACTACACAACACACAGACATCAGAGGACTACACAACACATAGACATCAGAGGACTACACAACACACAGACATCAGAGGACTACACAACACAGACATCAGAGGACTACACAACACACAGACATCAGAGGACTACACACAGACATCAGAGGACTACACACACAGACATCAGAGGACTACACACACAGACATCAGAGGACTACACAACACAGACATCAGGACACAACACAGACATCAACACACACACAGACAGAGGACTACACACACAGACACAGAGGACTACACACACAGACATCAGACATCAGAGGACTACACACACAGACATCAGAGGACTACACACACAGACATCAGAGGACAACACAGACATCAGAGGACTACACACACAGACATCAGAGGACTACACACACAGACATCAGAGGACTACACACAGACATCAGAGGACATCACACAGACATCAGAGGACTACACACACAGACATCAGAGGACTACACAACACACAGACATCAGAGGACTACACACACAGACATCAGAGGACTACACACACAGACATCAGAGGACTACACACACAGACATCAGAGGACTACACATAGACATCAGAGGACTACACATAGACATCAGAGGACTACACAACACACAGACATCAAAGGACTACACACACAGACATCAGACATCAGAGGACTACACACACAGACATCAGAGGACTACACACACAGACATCAGAGGACTACACACACAGACATCAGAGGACTACACACACAGACATCAGAGGACTACACACACAGACATCAGAGGACTACACAACACAGACATCAGAGGACTACACACACAGACATCAGAGGACTACACACACAGACATCAGAGGACTACACACACAGACATCAGAGGACTACACACACAGACATCAGAGGACTACACACACAGACATCAGAGGACTACACACACAGACATCAGAGGACTACACACAACACACAGACATCAGAGGACTACACACACAGACATCAGAGGACTACACAGACACAGACATCAGAGGACTACACACACAGACATCAGAGGACACACACAGACATTAGAGGACTACACACACAGACATTAGAGGACTACACACACAGACATCAGAGGACTACACACACAGACATTAGAGGACACACAGACATCAGACTACACACATAGACAGACATCAGAGGACTACACACACAGACATCAGAGGACTACACACACAGACATCAGAGGACTACACACACAGACATCAGAGGACTACACACAGACATTAGAGGACTACACACTTAGACACCAGACATCAGACATCAGACACCAGACATCAGACACAAGACACCAGACATCAGACATCAGACTCCAGACATCAGACATCAGACACCAGACTCCAGACATCAGACACCAGACTCCAGACATCAGACACCGGACATCGGACATCAGACACCAGACATCAGACACCAGACATCGGACACCAGACACCAGACACCAGACTTCAGACTTCAGACTTCAGACATCAGACACCAGACATCAGACACCAGACATCAGACATCAGACATCAGACATCAGACATCAGACACCAGACACCAGACACCAGACATCAGACATCAGACACCAGACACCAGACATCAGAAACCAGACATCAGACATCAGACACCAGACATCAGACACCAGACACCAGACATCAGACACCAGACATCAGACACCAGACATCAGACACCAGACACCTAGGCATCAGACACCAGACACCTAGGCATCAGACACCAGACACCAGACATCAGACACCAGACATCAGACACCAGACACCAGACACCAGACACCAGAGTCTCACCTTGCTGTCCTCAAACACCCAGAGGCTCCTCCCATCCTCATCGATCTGGTTCCACCATCGCAGACCCACCAACAACCTGCCTGTCACATTCTGACACACACGTGAGAAAGAGAGGACAAGTGTGTGTGTGTGTGTGTGTGTGTGTGTGTGTGTGTGTGTGTGTGTGTGTGTGTGTGTGTGTGTGTGTGTGTGTGTGTGTGTGTGTGTGTGTGTGTGTGTGTGTGTGTGTGTGTGTGTGTGTGTGTGTGTGTGTGTGTGTGTGTGTGTGTTCTCACCTTAACGGACCAGAAGTCACAGGACAGCAGAGTGATGATCATAATGAAGCAGGAAGTAAAGCTCTTGGTGAACCAATCACAGAGCAGGTAGGTTACTATGGCAGACACTCGGAAGAACAGGTGCAGGAAGGAGGCAAGGGGGTGTCTGGAATGTTAGTCAATCAGCCAGTCAGTAAATCAGTCAGTCAGTCCACAAATTAACTTTTAACAAGCCACACCTGTTAATTGAAATGCATTCCAGGTGACTACCTCATGAAGCTGGTTGAGAGAATTCCAAGAATGTGCAAAGCTCTCAAGGCAAAGGGTGGCTCCTTTGAAGAATCTCTAATCTAAAATATATTTTGATTTGTTTAACACTTTTTGGTTACTACATGATTCCATATCTGTTATTTTATAGTGTTGATGTCTTCACTATTATTCTACAATGTAGAAAATTAGTACAAATTTAAGAAAAACCCTGTCCATACTCATGACTGGTACTATATCTCCATGTAGCCCTATAGATGGTAGGTTCCCTCTCTATTACTGGGTACATCATGTAGACCTATAGAGGGTAGATTCCCTCTCTATTACTGGGTACATCATGTAGACCTATAGAGGGTAGATTCCCTCTCTATTACTGGGTACATCATGTAGACCTATAGAGGGTAGGTTCCCCCTAGTCTCTATTACTGGGTACATCATGTAGACCTATAGAGGGTAGATTCCCTCTCTATTACTGGGTACATCATGTAGACCTATAGAGGGTAGATTCCCTCTCTGGTCTCTATTACTGGGTACATCATGTAGACCTATAGAGGGTAGATTCCCTCTATTACTGGGTACATCATATAGACCTATAGAGGGTAGGTTCCCTCTCTATTACTGGGTACATCATGTAGACCTATAGAGGGTAGATTCCCTCTCTATTACTGGGTACATCATGTAGACCTATAGAGGGTAGATTCCTCTCTATTACTGGGTACATCATGTAGACCTATAGAGGGTAGATTCCTCTCTATTACTGGGTACATCATGTAGACCTATAGAGGGTAGATTCCCTCTCTATTACTGGGTACATCATGTAGACCTATAGAGGGTAGATTCCCTCTCTATTACTGGGTACATCATGTAGACCTATAGAGGGTAGATTCCCTCTCTATTACTGGGTACATCATGTAGACCTATAGAGGGTAGATTCCCTCTCTGGTCTCATCTCCCATACCGGATCTTTACCCCCTAGCGCTCGCTGCATCCTCCTCCTCGGTACTGAAATCCAACTCCACATCCTCCTAGAGGGTAGTGTCGTATTACTGAGACATCATGAAGGCCGCATAGAGGTTAGATTCCCCTCTAGCTCGCCTGATTTCATTAAACATCAGCAACCATAGAGGGTACCTCGCCTACCTGTTTCATGGTGAGCGATAGACGGATAGTTCTGGTCCAGATCCCTCCTAGTCTCTATTTGCTCATTCGTTCTGTTCTGACAGCCGTCCGTCCGTTGTTAATGGTGGACAGAATATAGAGGTGTCGCATTACTGAAACATCCGACTGGAGGTTCCCTCTCTAGTCTCTAACCCATCAAAGAGATAGAGGGTAGATGCTCTCGCATGGGCATCATCTAGAAAGAGGTAGGTTCCTCTTTCTATTACTGTACATCATGAGAATAGAGGGTAGGTTCCCTTTTTTACTGGGTACATTTTTAGATATAGAGGGTAGATTCCCTCTCATTTACTCCATCATTATATAGAGGCTAGATTCCCGGTCTATTACTGGGTACATCATGTAGACCTATAGAGCAGGTTCCCTCTCTGGTCTCTGTTTATGTTTACCCGTTAGGGCTGTTTACGTCCTTACCCGCTCTGAAATCCAACTCCACATCCTCCGTGTCGTCCATCATGAACCGCGCACTCCAACGACCACTAGCTCGCCGGATAAATGATTTCATTAAAACACAACAATGCAACCTCGCCTGCTGTGCGTGGTGAGCGAGATGTTCTGGTCCAGATCTGTCCGCTATTTGCTCATTCGTTCTGTTCTGACAGCCGTCCGTCCGTTGTTATTTCATGGACAGAATAAACAGGTGTATCAAAATATTGTATTCATTTTTATCTAACCCACCTGAAAAGATAGGAGATGTCTTCGCATCAGCATATTTAACAGAGATGCGAACTTTGATTATAAGAAACAGCTACGTTGCTTTTTTATATATATATTTTTCAATATTCAACATTTATCAGTTCATACAGCAGGCTATCGGTCAGTCTGGGCTCTTCAGCTGTTTTTTTGACATTTTGTTTCGTTAGGGACTGTTTAAAATGTTTTAATAGCTTATAGAAATGAATTCACTCCAACGACCGACGGTTCGCGGCTCACCAGCAGCGCCCTAACAACAATACATGCGTGCGTTACAGCCTTGTTGTAAAATGGATTTAATAGTTATAAAATGTGTGTGTGTTGTGTGTACCCCTCACCAATCTACATCATGAAACAGTATCAAAATATTGTATTCATTTTTAAATAGCATTTAAAGTTAAAAGTCTTTGCTATATTTGCTATATTTAACAGACTGCACGTTGATTATAAGACAACAGCTGTACAGTCAATGACATTCACATATTCAACATACAGTTCATTCAGAAAGTATTCAGACCCACTTCACTTTTTTGACATTTTGTTACGTTACAGCCTTGTTATAAAATGACATTAAATTGCCCCCACCCTCACCATCTACACAATATCCCATAATGACATCACAATATCCCATAATGACATCACAATACCCCATAACGGCAAAGCTAAAACGGGTTTTTAGAAATGTTTGCTAACCCAACCCCCACTATTACACACGCCCAGGCCCAACCCCCACTATTACACACGCCCAGGCCCAACCCCCACTATTACACACGCCCAGGCCCAACCCCCACTTTTACAGGCCCACCCCCGCCCAAGCCAACCCAACCCCACTATTACACACCCAGGCCCAACCCCACCCAACCCAGGCCAAACCCCCACTATTACACACGCCCAGGCCCAACCCCCACTATTACACACGCCCAGGCCCAACCCCCATTAGCCCAACCCAACCCCACTATTACACACGCCCAGGCCCAACCCCCATTAGCCCAAGCCAACTCAACCCCACTATTACACACGCCCAGGCCCAACCCCCACTATTACACATGCCCAGGCCCAACCCCCACTATTACACACGCCCAGACCCAACCCCCACTATTACACACACCCAGGCCCAACCCCCACTATTACACACGCCCAGGCCCAACCCCCACTATTACACACGCCCAGGCCCAACCCCCACTATTACACACGCCCAGGCCAAACCCCCACTATTACACACGCCCTGGTCCAACCCCCACTATTACACCCACCCAGGCCCAACCCCCACTATTACACACGCCCAGGCCCAACCCCCCCATCCCAAGCCAACCCCCCACTATTACACACGCCCAGGCCCAACCCCCATTAACCCAAGCCAACCCAACTCCCACTATTACACACGCCCAGGCCCAACCCCCATTAGCCCAAGCCAACCCAACCCCCACTATTACATTAGCCCAAGCCAATGGCATGTACCAGATGCCCAGAAGGCTGTTCACACTTACTGGCCTGAGGCCGAACCACACGACCAACAACATTGGACACTTTATGGAACACAAAGCCTTCACTATCTCATCCTGGAATATCCAAGGCCTGAGGTCATCTGCCATTGGCCTAAAGAGCAGGAACCCGGACTTCACCAAAGAAATCGGTAATACAGACATTGTCATCCTGCAAGAAACCTGGTATAGAGGAGACAGACACACTGGTTGCCCTCCAGGTTACAGAGAGCTGGTAGTCCCATCCACCAAACTACCAGGTGTGAAAGAGGGAAGGACTCAGAGGGTATGCTAATTTGGTATAGAGCAGACCTAACTCACTCCATTAAATTAATCAAAGCAGGAACATTTGGCTAGAAATTCAAAAGGAAATTATCTTAACAGAGAAAAATGTCCTCCTGTGTGCTACCTATATCCCCCACTAGAATCCCCATACTTTAATGAAGACAGCTTCTCCATCCTGGAGGGGGAAATCAATCATTTCCAGGCCCAGGGACATGTACTAGTCTGTGGCGACCTAAATGCCATAACCGGACAAGAACCTGACACCCTCAGCACACAGGGGGACAAACACCTACCTGCAGGTGACAGCATTCCCTCCCCAATATGCCCCCCTAGACACAACTATGACAACATAACCAACAAAAACGGGTCACAACTCCTGTAGCTCTGTCTAAAAATCTCAAATAGAAAACCAAAGAAAATGAACAACAATGACAAATGGTTTGATGAAGAATAAAAAAAAATCTAAGACAGAAATGGAGAATCCTGTCCAACCAAAAACATATAGACCCGAAAAACCTGAGTCTACGCCTTCACTGTGGTGAATCACTAAAACAATACAGAAATACACTACGGAAAAATAAGGAACAGCATGTCAGAAATCAGCTCAATGTAATTGAAGAATCCATAGACTCTAACCACTTCTGGGAAAATTGGAAAACACTAAACAAACAACAACACGAAGAATTATCTATCCAAAATGGAGATGTCTGGAGATGTCTGGGTAAACCACTTCTCCAATCTTTTTGGCTCTTTTACAAAGAACAAAGAGCAAAAACATGTACAGGATCAAATATAGATCTTAGAATCAACTATTAAAGACTACCAGAACCCACTGGATTCCAGAACCTACTGGATTCTCCAATTACATTGAATGAGTTACAGGACTAAATAAAAACCCTCCAACCCAAAAAGGCCTGTGGTGTCGATGGTATCCTTAATGAAATGATCAAATATACAGACAACAAATTCCAATTGGCTATACTAAAACTCTTTAACATCATCCTTAGCTCTGGCATCTTCCCCAATATTTGGAACCAAGGACTGATCACCCCAATCCACAAAAGTGGAGACAAATTTGACCCCATGAACATCAACCTTGGTGAAAATCTCATCTGCATTATCAATAACAGCAGACACGGACATTTCCTCAATGAAAACAATGTACTGAGCAAATCAAATTGGCTTTTTACCAAATTACCGTACAACAGACCATGTATTCACCCTGCAAACCCTAATTGACAACCAAACAAACCAAAACAAAGGCAAAGTCTTCTCATGCTTTGTTGATTTCAAAAAAGCCTTCGACTCAATTTGGCATGAGGGACTGCTATAATGGAAAGTGGTGTTGGGGGTAAAACATACGACATTATGAAAACCATGTACACAAACAACAAGTGTGCGGTTCAAATTGGCAAAAAACACACAAAATGTCTTCCCACAGGGTCGTGGGGTGAGACAGGGATGCAGCTTAAGCCCCACCCTCTTCAACATATATATCAACGAATTGGCGCGGGCACTAGAACAGTCTGCAGCACCCGGCCTCACCCTACTAGAATCCGAAGTCAAATGTCTGCTGTTTGCTGATGATCTGGTGCTTCTGTCACCAACCAAGGAGGGCCTACAGCAGCACCTAGACCTCATGCACAGATTCTGTCAGACCTGGGCCCTGACACTAAATCTCAGTAAGACCAAAATAATGGTGTTCCAAAAAAAGGTCCAGTTGCCAGGACCACAAATGCTCACATCGTATATAGACTTGTTTATACTGTAATATTGACTGTATGTTTGTTTTACTCCATGTGTAACTCTGTCGTTGTATCTGTCGAACTGCTTTGCTTTATCTTGGCCAGGTCGCAATTGTAAATGAGAACTTATTCTCAACTTGCCTACCTGGTTAAATAAAGGTGAAATAATTTTTTTAATACAAATTCCATTTTGACACTGTTGCCCTAGAGCACACAAACTATACATACCTTGGCCTAAACATCAGTGCCACAGGTAACTTCCACAAAGCTGTGAACGATCTGAGAGACAAGGCAAGAAGGGCGTTCTATGCCATCAAAAGGAACATACAATTCAACATACCAATTAGGATCTGACTAAAAATACTTGTATCAGTCAACGAGCCCATTGCCCTTTATGGTTGTGAGGTCTGGGGCTCTGTTCACAAACACAAACACACCCCACAGAGCCCCAGGACAGCAGCACAATTAGACCCAACCAAATCATGAGAAAAACAAAAAGATAATTACCTGACACATTGGAGAGAAGTAACAAAAAAAAACAGAGCAAACTAGAATGCTATTTGGCCCTACACAGAGAGTACACAGCGGCAGAATACCTGACCACTGTGACTGACCCAAAATTAAGGAAATCTTTGACTATGTACAGACTCAGTGAGCATAGCCTTGCTATTGAGAAAGGCCGCCGTAGGCAGACATGGCTCTCAAGAGAAGACAGGCTATGTGCTCACTGCCCACAAAATGAGGTGGAAACTGAGCTGCACTTCCTAACCTCCTGCCCAATGTATGACCATATTAGAGACACATATTTCCCTCAGATTACACAGATCTACAAAGAATTCGAAAACGAATCCAATTTTGATGAACTCCCATATCTACTGGGTGAAATACCACCGTCTGCCATCACAGCAGCAAGATTTGTCATCTGGGTCCACGAGAAAAGGGCAACCAGTGAAGAACAAACACCCTTGTAACTACAACCCATATTTATGCTTATTTATTTTATCTTGTGTACCCTTAACCATTTGTACATTGTTACAACACTGTATATATATACATAATATGACATTTGTAATGTCTTAATTGTTTTGAAACTTCTGTATATGTAATGTGTACTGTTAATTTCTATTGTTTATTTCACTTTTGTATATTATCTACCTCACATGCTTTTGCAATGATAACACATGTTTCCCATGCCAATAAAGATCCATGTTAACATGTTTCCCATGCCAATAAAGATCAATGTTATCATGTTTCCCATGCCAATACAGATCAATGTTATCATGTTTCCCATGCCAATACAGATCAATGTTATCATGTTTCCCATGCCAATAAAGATCAATGTTATCATGTTAACCCATGCCAATACAGATCAATGTTATCATGTTAACCCATGCCAATAAAGATCAATGTTATCATGTTAACCCATGCCAATAAAGATCAATGTTATCATGTTTCCCATGCCAATACAGATCAATGTTATCATGTTTCCCATGCCAATAAAGATCAATGTTATCATGTTAACCCATGCCAATACAGATCAATGTTATCATGTTTCCCATGCCAATAAAGATCAATGTTATCATGTTAACCCATGCCAATACAGATCAATGTTATCATGTTAACCCATGCCAATAAAGATCAATGTTATCATGTTAACCCATGCCAATAAAGATCCATGTTATCATGTTAACCCATGCCAATACAGATCAATGTTATCATGTTTTCCATGCCAATAAAGATCAATGTTATCATGTTAACCCATGCCAATAAAGATCCATGTTATCATGTTTCCCATGCCAATAAAGATCAATGTTATCATGTTAACCCATGCCAATACAGATCAATGTTATCATGTTTCCCATGCCAATAAAGATCAATGTTATCATGTTAACCCATGCCAATACAGATCAATGTTATCATGTTTTCCATGCCAATAAAGATCAATGTTATCATGTTAACCCATGCCAATAAAGATCCATGTTATCATGTTTCCCATGCCAATAAAGATCAATGTTATCATGTTTCCCATGCCAATAAAGATCCATGTTAACATGTTTCCCATGCCAATAAAGATCAATGTTATCATGTTTCCCATGCCAATAAAGATCAATGTTATCATGTTAACCCATGCCAATACAGATCAATGTTATCATGTTTCCCATGCCAATAAAGATCCATGTTAACATGTTTCCCATGCCAATAAAGATCAATGTTATCATGTTTCCCATGCCAATAAAGATCCATGTTAACATGTTAACCCATGCCAATAAAGATCCATGTTAACATGTTTCCCATGCCAATAAAGATCAATGTTATCATGTTTCCCATGCCAATAAAGATCCATGTTATCATGTTTCCCATGCCAATAAAGATCCATGTTAACATGTTTCCCATGCCAATAAAGATCAATGTTATCATGTTTCCCATGCCAATAAAGATCAATGTTATCATGTTTCCCATGCCAATAAAGATCCATGTTATCATGTTTCCCATGCCAATAAAGATCCATGTTAACATGTTAACCCATGCCAATAAAGATCAATGTTATCATGTTAACCCATGCCAATAAAGATCCATGTTACCACGTGTTTCCCATGAATTGAATTGAGAATAAAAAAAGAGAAAAGCCTTTGCCTTTTGACTAAATGCTTTAAAATAAGTGACTTGTTTGTCAGTAAGGGACCAGGTCAGTCAAACACACACTGATACACACACAGACACACAGACACACAGACACACACACACACAGTCACCCAGCACAACACCCAGCATGGCTAGCTAAAGTAGCCTAGCTAATAATAGTGACAGAATGGCCGGGAGGCTAAACAGTTTGCACGTCTTACGTCTTCGTGGAGGAATTTCATCACAGCAACAAATGCAACATAGCGATCATAATATGACATCGAAGGCAATATGTTTAAACTAATAGTACATTTACATTTAAGTCATTTAGCAGACGCTCTTATCCAGAGCGACTTACAAATTGGTGCATTCACCTTATGTAAACCTAGACTATAGACTTGCCGGCATTCGGTCATGACACAAACACTGTACAGCGAAACAGAAACCATGAACGTAACTCAGTAGTCAGTGTGACACAGCACAGGAAATTACAAAGATCATTAGCACCATTAGTACCATTAGTGCCAGCATTACAAGTTACAGTAATAACATAAAGCTCTGGGTTAAAAAACTAAGAGGCCACTCAAAATTAACAGACCTGTACACTATGATTTTAGATGCATATGTGCTTTATTTATGAGATTATCAGTAAGATTATCAGTAGGACTGTAATCGGGGGAGACATACAATCGATGACTTGCACAAATAATACAAGTTTAAGTTATTTACAATTTATTACAATGTTATTTACAATGTTAATATCATTCTGCAGAGCAACCAGATGTGCAGAGAGAGAGAGTGTGAGAGAGTGAGAGACAGAGAGTGAGAGAGACAGAGAGAGAGAGAGACAGACAGAGAGAGTTGGAGAGGTAGAGAAAGAGAGAGCGAGAGAGAGAGGTGGAGAGGTAGAGAGAGAGAGACAGAGAGAGACAGAGAGTGAGAGAGACAGAGACAGAGAGAGAGTGAGAGAGACAGAGACAGAGAGACAAAGTTATTTACAATTTATTACAATGTTATTTACAATGTTAATATCATTCTGCAGAGCAACCAGATGTGCAGAGAGAGAGAGTGTGAGAGAGAGAGAGAGAGAGAGAGAGAGACAGAGAGAGAGAGAGACAGAGAGAGAGAGACAGAGAGAGAGAGACAGAGAGTGAGAGAGACAGAGAGAGAGAGAGACAGACAGAGAGAGAGTTAGAGGTAGAGAAAGAGAGAGTGAGAGAGACAGAGACAGAGAGAGAGGTAGAGAGACAGAGAGAGAGACAGAGAGAGAGAGAGACAGAGAGAGGCAGAGAGAGAGAGGTTCAAAGCCCAGTACAGGGAAAGTGGAAAGGGACACTGAAAATCCATTGGATTATTTTGCCCGTCCTCAGTCCAAGGATTTTGATGTATTTTTTCAGTACCACCCAAAACAAACCCCTCAAAGGAGTCATTCCCAACGTATTCCACTCCAAAGATGTCAGAAACAGAAAATGGCCGACCTACAATGAAGTAACTCACTCCTTGTTCTGCTCAGTGTGTCTTGTCATTCACAAAACCGTCAGCCAGTGGTAGTGCATTTGTCAAAGGAGACCCGGAAACACACCCATCAGAGAGGACAGGAACATGAGAGAAGACCCATAGAGAAAGGAGGCCTGGAAACACGCCCATCAGAGACAGTAACATGAGAGAAGACCCATAGAGAAAGGAGGCCTGGAAACACGCCCATCAGAGACAGGAACATGAGAGAAGACCCATAGAGAAAGGAGGCCTGGAAACACGCCCATCAGAGACAGTAACATGAGAGAAGACCCATAGAGAAAGGAGGCCTGGAAACACGCCCATCAGAGACAGGAACATGAGAGAAGACCCATAGAGAAAGGAGGCCTGGAAACACGCCCATCAGAGACAGGAACATGAGAGAAGACCCATAGAGAAAGGAGGCCTGGAAACACGCCCATCAGAGAGGACAGGAACATGAGAGAAGACCCATAGAGAAAGGAGGCCTGGAAACACGCCCATCAGAGACAGGAACATGAGAGAAGACCCATAGAGAAAGGAGGCCTGGAAACACGCCCATCAGAGAGGACAGGAACATGAGAGAAGACCCATAGAGAAAGGAGGCCTGGAAACACGCCCATCAGAGACAGGAACATGAGAGAAGACCCATAGAGAAAGGAGGCCTGGAAACACGCCCATCAGAGACAGTAACATGAGAGAAGACCCATAGAGAAAGGAGGCCTGGAAACACGCCCATCAGAGACAGTAACATGAGAGAAGACCCATAGAGAAAGGAGGCCTGGAAACACGCCCATCAGAGACAGGAACATGAGAGAAGACCCATAGAGAAAGGAGGCCTGGAAACACGCCCATCAGAGAGGACAGGAACATGAGAGAAGACCCATAGAGAAAGGAGGCCTGGAAACACGCCCATCAGAGACAGGAACATGAGAGAAGACCCATAGAGAAAGGAGGCCTGGAAACACGCCCATCAGAGGACAGGAACATGAGAGAAGACCCATAGAGAAAGGAGGCCTGGAAACACGCCCATCAGAGACAGGAACATGAGAGAAGACCCATAGAGAAAGGAGGCCTGGAAACACGCCCATCAGAGAGGACAGGAACATGAGAGAAGACCCATAGAGAAAGGAGGCCTGGAAACACGCCCATCAGAGACAGTAACATGAGAGAAGACCCATAGAGAAAGGAGGCCTGGAAACACGCCCATCAGAGACAGGAACATGAGAGAAGACCCATAGAGAAAGGAGGCCTGGAAACACGCCCATCAGAGACAGTAACATGAGAGAAGACCCATAGAGAAAGGAGGCCTGGAAACACCCATCAGAGAGGACAGGAACATGAGAGAAGACCCATAGAGAAAGGAGGCCTGGAAACACGCCCCTCAGAGACAGGAACATGAGAGAAGACCCATAGAGAAAGGAGGCCTGGAAACACGCCCATCAGAGAGGACAGGAACATGAGAGAAGACCCATAGAGAAAGGAGGCCTGGAAACACGCCCATCAGAGACAGTAACATGAGAGAAGACCCATAGAGAAAGGAGACCCGGAAACACGCCCATCAGAGACAGTAACATGAGAGAAGACCCATAGAGAAAGGAGACCCGGAAACACGCCCATCAGAGACAGTAACATGAGAGAAGACCCATAGAGAAAGGAGGCCTGGAAACACGCCCATCAGAGACAGGAACATGAGAGAAGACCCATAGAGAAAGGAGGCCTGGAAACACGCCCATCAGAGACAGGAACATGAGAGAAGACCCATAGAGAAAGGAGGCCTGGAAACACACCCATCAGAGACAGGAACATGAGAGAAGACCCATAGAGAAAGGAGGCCTGGAAACACGCCCATCAGAGAGGACAGGAACATGAGAGAAGACCCATAGAGAAAGGAGGCCTGGAAACACGCCCATCAGAGACAGGAACATGAGAGAAGACCCATAGAGAAAGGAGGCCTGGAAACACGCCCATCAGAGACAGTAACATGAGAGAAGACCCATAGAGAAAGGAGGCCTGGAAACACGCCCATCAGAGAGGACAGGAACATGAGAGAAGACCCATAGAGAAAGGAGGCCTGGAAACACGCCCATCAGAGGACAGGAACATGAGAGAAGACCCATAGAGAAAGGAGGCCTGGAAACACGCCCATCAGAGACAGGAACATGAGAGAAGACCCATAGAGAAAGGAGGCCTGGAAACACGCCCATCAGAGACAGGAACATGAGAGAAGACCCATAGAGAAAGGAGGCCTGGAAACACGCCCATCAGAGACAGGAACATGAGAGAAGACCCATAGAGAAAGGAGGCCTGGAAACACGCCCATCAGAGAGGACAGGAACATGAGAGAAGACCCATAGAGAAAGGAGGCCTGGAAACACGCCCATCAGAGACAGGAACATGAGAGAAGACCCATAGAGAAAGGAGGCCTGGAAACACGCCCATCAGAGACAGGAACATGAGAGAAGACCCATAGAGAAAGGAGGCCTGGAAACACGCCCATCAGAGGACAGGAACATGAGAGAAGACCCATAGAGAAAGGAGGCCTGGAAACACGCCCATCAGAGACAGGAACATGAGAGAAGACCCATAGAGAAAGGAGGCCTGGAAACACGCCCATCAGAGGACAGGAACATGAGAGAAGACCCATAGAGAAAGGAGGCCTGGAAACACGCCCATCAGAGACAGGAACATGAGAGAAGACCCATAGAGAAAGGAGGCCTGGAAACACGCCCATCAGAGACAGGAACATGAGAGAAGACCCATAGAGAAAGGAGGCCTGGAAACACTCCCATCAGAGAGGACAGGAACATGAGAGAAGACCCATAGAGAAAGGAGGCCTGGAAACACGCCCATCAGAGACAGGAACATGAGAGAAGACCCATAGAGAAAGGAGGCCTGGAAACACGCCCATCAGAGGACAGGAACATGAGAGAAGACCCATAGAGAAAGGAGGCCTGGAAACACGCCCATCAGAGAGGACAGGAACATGAGAGAAGACCCATAGAGAAAGGAGGCCTGGAAACACGCCCATCAGAGACAGGAACATGAGAGAAGACCCATAGAGAAAGGAGGCCTGGAAACACGCCCATCAGAGACAGTAACATGAGAGAAGACCCATAGAGAAAGGAGGCCTGGAAACACGCCCATCAGAGACAGGAACATGAGAGAAGACATGTTACATGTGATAGAGGGAGTAATGTAAGATATGTAAACATTATTAAAGTGGCCTGAATTACTGTTTCAGTTTCACGCCCCTGCTACAAGCAGTTTAGTCAGCTCAACTTGCTCAATTTCCACATGACTCCTTACTCAATACGAGAGGTAGTTGAGGTTTAAAGGTTTAGTGAATGATTTGTCTAAAATAAAAACGCTTTTAAGTTTTGGAAATATTTAGAGGACTAACTTATTCCTTGCCACCCATTCTGAAACTAACTGCACCTCTATGTTAAGTGTTGCAGTCATTTCAGTCGCTGTAGTAGCTGACGTGTACAGTGTTGAGTCATCCGCATACATAGACTCACTGGCTTTACTCAAATGTCACTGGCATGTTGTTGGTAAAGATTGAAAAAAGAAGGTGCCAAACAGCTGCCCTGGGGAATTCCTGATTCTACCTTGATTTTGTTGTACAGGCTTCCATTAAAGAACACTCTCTGTGTTCTGTTAGACAGGTAGCTCTGGGGCGGCAGGTAGCCTAGTGGTTAGAGCACATACATATACTCACTGGCTTTACTCAATAGCATGTAGCATGTCGCTAGTAAAGACTCAAATGCATGTAGCATGTCGCTAGTAAAGACTCAATAGCATGTAGCATGTCGCTAGTAAAGACTCAATAGCATGTAGCATGTCGTGAGTAAAGGCTGACCTGATTGGTCAGTTTGTCTGGGCGGGCGGCTCTAGGAAGTCTTGGTGGTTCTAAACGTCTTCCATTTGAGATGGAGACCACTGTGTTCTTCAATGCTGCAGACACATTTTTTGGTACCTTTCCCCAGATCTGTGCCTCGAATCCTGTCGTCTCGGAGCTCTACGGACAAGTCCCTCGACCTCATGGCTTGGTTTTCGGGCCTGACGTGCACTGTCAAACTGTGGGACAGGTGTGTGCCTTTCCCATATCATATCCAATCTATTGAATTTACCACAGGTGGACTCCAATCAAGTCGTAGAAACATCTCAAGGATGATCAATGTAAACAGGAGGCACCTGAGGCTCAATTTCAAGTCTCATAGTAAAAGGGTCTGAATACTTATGTAAATAAGGTTTCTGTTTTATTTTTTTGCCCAAAATTCTAAAAGCCTGTTTTCGCTTTGTCATTATGGGGTATTGTGATGTCATTATGTGTTATTGTGATGTCATTATGGGGTATTGTGATGTCATTATGGGGTATTGTGATGTCATTATGTGATATTGTGATGTCATTATGGGGTATTGTGATGTCATTATGGGGTATTGTGTGTAGATTGATGAGGGAAACATTTTTTAAATCCATTTTAGAATAAGGTTTGGGAAACCAACCCACTGAACCTTCAGAACCACAGACCAGAACTACAGTACATGACATGACCAGCCTAGAACTGGCCCAAGAGACAGAATCACAGAGAGACCAGAACCACAGAACCAGAACGCCATAGATAAGAACCACAGAACAGAGACAGAACCACAGAACAGAGACAGAACCACAGAACCAGAACAGAGACAGAACCACAGAACCAGAACAGAGACAGAACCACAGAACCAGACCAGAGACAGAACCACAGAACAGAGACAGAACCACAGAACCAGAACAGAGACAGTACCACAGAACCAGACCAGAGACAGAACCACAGAACAGAGACAGAACCACAGAACCAGACCAGAGACAGAGAGTGTAAAAAACAGCAAATTCCCATTCTGTTTTCTGGGGCTCCACTCCATTGTAGTTTCGGGTCAGTACCATTCAGAGAGTTTCAGTCTGTTGAAACGGAAGTGGTGCCCCAAACTCTCCGGTAGGAGGGTGTGTCTATATACTATAAGGATAGTCCTGTAGATACTGTATGACCACCTGGTTAAGCCCAGGTAGTGAATCTATCCTCTCCGCTCCGTACAACTCCACGATCCGTCCCCTACACAGCTGCTGTAAGGTCATGGGTCGCTCCCTGCGCCACGCCCTCCGCAGCCGCCTATGGGACGACTCCACGGTAGAACCGCAGCAAGGAGAACAACGAATCAAAGGCCTTGTTACTGCCGTTGAGGCGGAAACTCTGACTGGTCAGGAGGACGCGGACACTGACGGGCCCCCGGTCGCCGTGGTAACTGAGGGTGAAGAAGACGTCCGGCTGACTGCTGTCCCTGGCAACCACACAACCACACAACCACACAACTTTACACAGGACGGAACAGCAAGGGGGGGCTGTGCTTGTTTGTTTCCTGATGAGGAAGCTCCCAGGCAGTGTGTGGTGTATCCCTGATGAGGAAGCTCCCAGGCAGTATGTGTAGTAGGGTGCGGTGTATAGCTGATGAGGAAGCTCCCAGGTGGTGTCAGTAGCAGGGTGTGGTGGGCCTCCTCCATCTCCATAGGGCCCCAGTAGTAGCCACTGTGAACCAGCTGACGGTGTGTGTGTCGCACTAGAAGATACTCCTGCTGGCTGAAGAAGGGTCGGAGGTGTGTGATCCAGGAGTCTGGGATCGGATCGGGCAAGTGGAGAACAGGTCCGAGGCAGGGGAGAGGGACGCTGGGGCTTGGCCAGGGGGGAGGGACACTGGGGCTTGGCCAGGGGGGAGGGACACTGGGGCTTGGCCAGGGGAGAGGGACACTGGGGCTTGGCCAGGGGAGAGGGACACTGGGGCTTGGCCAGGGGAGAGGGACACTGGGGCTTGGCCAGGGGAGAGGGACACCGGGGCTTGGCCAGGGGTGAGGGACACTGGGGCTTGGCCAGGGGTGAGGGACACTGGGGCTTGGCCAGGGGGGAGGGACACTGGGTCTAGTAGCTTTAAAGCTGCTCTGTTGAGGCCACCAGGGATGGAGGGCACCGCCAGAACTGGTCTTGTCTGGAGGTGTGGTCCGGTTGTCTGTGCTGGTCTGGACCGTATTCTCTAGTTCTAAGAGTTGGATCTGATGTTCTAGGTTCTGTTGTTCTAAGAGTTCATTCTCTTGACCTAAGAGTTCGAAGTTCTCGAGTTCTAGGAGTTGGTTCTGTTGTTCTTGAACACGGTTCTGTTGTTCTACGTGTTCTAGGGTTTCCCCTGGAAGCTGCTGGGTTCCGTCCTGGTTCTGCGTGGGTGCCGTGTGGTTCTGCGATGGTTCCACTGTGGTTCCTGCCAGAGTGTCTCTGACCATCATACAGAAGAGAGCCCTCCACTGGATCCCCCATCCCCAGTAGTAGCCACTGTGAACCAGCTGACGGTGTGGGTGTCGCACTAGAAGATACTCCTGCTGGCTGAAGAAGGGCCGGAGGTGTGTGGTCCAGGAGTCTGGGATCACTATCCCACATCCAAATCCACTATAGGGGCGAGGAGAGAGGGGAGAGAGGGTGTGTGTGTGTGTGTGTGTGTGTGTGTGTGTGTGTGTGTGTGTGTGTGTGTGTGTGTGTGTGTGTGTGTGTGTGTGTGTGTGTGTGTGTGTGTGTGTGTGTGTGTGTGTGTGTGTGTGTGTGTGTGTGTGTGTGTGTGTGTGTGTGTGTGTGTGTTACCAGCCAGTCTGTGTTCAGACAGAACAGGGTCGTGAAGAAGAAGCCGGTCCAGATGAGAGGACAGATGATCAGACCCGACCAGAAGATCCTGGACTCCACCTCCGTACCACCGGCCTGGGGAGAAGACTACACACATAGACATCAGAAGACTACACACACAGACATCAGAGGACTACACATAGACATCAGAGGACTACACAACACACAGACATCAAAGGACTACACACACAGACATCAGAGGACTACACACACAGACATCAGAGGACTACACACACAGACATCAGAGGACTACACACATAGACATCAGAGGACTACACACATAGACATCAGAGGACTACACACACAGACATCAGAGGACTACACACACAGACATCAGAGGACTACACAACACACAGACATCAGAGGACTACACAACACATAGACATCAGAGGACTACACAACACACAGACATCAGAGGACTACACAACACAGACATCAGAGGACTACACAACACACAGACATCAGGACTACACACAGACATCAGAGGACTACACACACAGACATCAGAGGACTACACACACAGACATCAGAGGACTACACAACACACAGACATCAGAGGACTACACAACACATAGACATCAGAGGACTACACAACACAGACATCAGAGGACTACACACACAGACATCAGAGGACTACACACACAGACATCAGAGGACTACACACACAGACATCAGAGGACTACACACACAGACATCAGAGGACTACACACACAGACATCAGAGGACTACACACACATACATCAGAGGACTACACACAGACATCAGAGGACTACACACACAGACATCAGAGGACTACACACACAGACATCAGAGGATTACACACACAGACATCAGAGGACTACACAACACAGACATCAGAGGACTACACACACAGACATCAGAGGACTACACAACACATAGACATCAGAGGACTACACACATAGACATCAGAGGACTACACACACAGACATCAGACATCAGAGGACTACACACACAGACATCAGAGGACTACACAACACATAGACATCAGAGGACTATACACACAGACATCAGAGGACTACACACACAGACATCAGAGGACTACACAACACAGACATCAGAGGACTACACAACACAGACATCAGAGGACTACACACACAGACATCAGAGGACTACACACACAGACATCAGAGGACTACACACACAGACATCAGAGGACTACACACACAGACATCAGAGGACTACACACACAGACATCAGAGGACTACACACATAGACATCAGAGGACTACACACAGACATCAGAGGACTACACACACAGACATCAGAGGACTACACACACAGACATCAGAGGACTACACACACAGACATCAGAGGACTACACACACAGACATTAGAGGACTACACACACAGACATTAGAGGACTACACACACAGACATTAGAGGACTACACACACAGACATTAGAGGACTACACACATAGACATCAGAGGACTACACACACAGACATCAGAGGACTACACACACAGACATCAGAGGACTACACACACAGACATCAGAGGACTACACACACAGACATCAGAGGACTACACACAGACATTAGAGGACTACACACTTAGACACCAGACATCAGACATCAGACACCAGACATCAGACACAAGACACCAGACATCAGACATCAGACTCCAGACATCAGACATCAGACACCAGACTCCAGACATCAGACACCAGACTCCAGACATCAGACACCAGACACCGGACATCGGACATCAGACACCAGACATCAGACATCAGACACCAGACATCGGACACCAGACACCAGACATCAGACACCAGACACCGGACATCGGACATCAGACACCAGACCTCAGACATCAGACACCAGACATCGGACACCAGACACCAGACACCAGACATCAGACACCAGACACCAGACACCAGACACCAGACTTCAGACTTCAGACTTCAGACATCAGACACCAGACTCCAGACATCAGACACCAGACATCAGACACCAGACATCATACATCAGACACCATACATCAGACATCAGACACCAGACACCAGACATCAGACACCAGACACCAGACATCAGAAACCAGACATCAGACATCAGACACCAGACATCAGACACCAGACACCAGACATCAGACACCAGACATCAGACACCAGACATCAGACACCAGACACCTAGGCATCAGACACCAGACACCTAGGCATCAGACACCAGACACCAGACATCAGACACCAGACATCAGACACCAGACACCAGACACCAGAGTCTCACCTTGCTGTCCTCAAACACCCAGAGGCTCCTCCCATCCTCATCGATCTGGTTCCACCATCGCAGACCCACCAACAACCTGCCTGTCACATTCTGACACACACGTGAGAAAGAGAGGACAAGTGTGTGTGTGTGTGTGTGTGTGTGTGTGTGTGTGTGTGTGTGTGTGTGTGTGTGTGTGTGTGTGTGTGTGTGTGTGTGTGTGTGTGTGTGTGTGTGTGTGTGTGTGTGTGTGTGTGTGTGTGTTCTCACCTTAACGGACCAGAAGTCACAGGACAGCAGAGTGATGATCATAATGAAGCAGGAAGTAAAGCTCTTGGTGAACCAATCACAGAGCAGGTAGGTTACTATGGCAGACACTCGGAAGAACAGGTGCAGGAAGGAGGCAAGGGGGTGTCTGGAATGTTAGTCAATCAGCCAGTCAGTAAATCAGTCAGTCAGTCCACAAATTAACTTTTAACAAGCCACACCTGTTAATTGAAATGCATTCCAGGTGACTACCTCATGAAGCTGGTTGAGAGAATTCCAAGAATGTGCAAAGCTCTCAAGGCAAAGGGTGGCTCCTTTGAAGAATCTCTAATCTAAAATATATTTTGATTTGTTTAACACTTTTTTGGTTACTACATGATTCCATATCTGTTATTTTATAGTGTTGATGTCTTCACTATTATTCTACAATGTAGAAAATTAGTACAAATTTAAGAAAAACCCTGTCCATACTCATGACTGGTACTATATCTCCATGTAGCCCTATAGATGGTAGGTTCCCTCTCTATTACTGGGTACATCATGTAGACCTATAGAGGGTAGATTCCCTCTCTATTACTGGGTACATCATGTAGACCTATAGAGGGTAGATTCCCTCTCTATTACTGGGTACATCATGTAGACCTATAGAGGGTAGGTTCCCTCTCTATTACTGGGTACATCATGTAGACCTATAGAGGGTAGGTTCCCTCTCTAGTCTCTATTACTGGGTACATCATGTAGACCTATAGAGGGTAGGTTCCCTCTCTAGTCTCTATTACTGGGTACATCATGTAGACCTATAGAGGGTAGATTCCCTCTCTATTACTGGGTACATCATGTAGACCTATAGAGGGTAGGTTCCCTCTCTAGTCTCTATTACTGGGTACATCATGTAGACCTATAGAGGGTAGATTCCCTCTCTAGTCTCTATTACTGGGTACATCATGTAGACCTATAGAGGGTAGATTCCCTCTCTATTACTGGGTACATCATGTAGACCTATAGAGGGTAGATTCCCTCTCTAGTCTCTATTACTGGGTACATCATGTAGACCTATAGAGGGTAGATTCCCTCTCTATTACTGGGTACATCATGTAGACCTATAGAGGGTAGGTTCCCTCTCTAGTCTCTATTACTGGGTACATCATGTAGACCTATAGAGGGTAGATTCCCTCTCTATTACTGGGTACATCATGTAGACCTATAGAGGGTAGATTCCCTCTCTATTACTGGGTACATCATGTAGACCTATAGAGGGTAGGTTCCCTCTCTATTACTGGGTACATCATGTAGACCTATAGAGGGTAGGTTCCCTCTCTATTACTGGGTACATCATGTAGTAGAGGGTAGATTCCCTCTCTAGTCTCTATTACTGGGTACATCATGTAGACCTATAGAGGGTAGATTCCCTCTCTATTACTGGGTACATCATGTAGACCTATAGAGGGTAGATTCCCTCTCTATTACTGGGTACATCATGTAGACCTATAGAGGGTAGATTCCCTCTCTATTACTGGGTACATCATGTAGACCTATAGAGGGTAGATTCCTCTCTATTACTGGGTACATCATGTAGACCTATAGAGGGTAGATTCCCTCTCAGTCTCTATTACTGGGTACATCATGTAGACCTATAGAGGGTAGATTCCCTCTCTAGTCTCTATTACTGGGTACATCATGTAGACCTATAGAGGGTAGATTCCCTCTCTATTACTGGGTACATCATGTAGACCTATAGAGGGTAGATTCCCTCTCTAGTCTCTATTACTGGGTACATCATGTAGACCTATAGAGGGTAGGTTCCCTCTCTATTACTGGGTACATCATGTAGACCTATAGAGGGTAGGTTCCCTCTCTATTACTGGGTACATCATGTAGACCTATAGAGGGTAGGTTCCCTCTCTAGTCTCTATTACTGGGTACATCATGTAGACCTATAGAGGGTAGATTCCTCTCTATTACTGGGTACATCATGTAGACCTATAGAGGGTAGGTTCCTCTCTAGTCTCTATTACTGGGTACATCATGTAGACCTATAGAGGGTAGATTCCCTCTCTATTACTGGGTACATCATGTAGACCTATAGAGGGTAGATTCCCTCTCTATTACTGGGTACATCATGTAGACCTATAGAGGGTAGGTTCCCTCTCTATTACTGGGTACATCATGTAGACCTATAGAGGGTAGATTCCCTCTCTATTACTGGGTACATCATGTAGACCTATAGAGGGTAGATTCCCTCTCTAGTCTCTATTACTGGGTACATCATGTAGACCTATAGAGGGTAGATTCCCTCTCTATTACTGGGTACATCATGTAGACCTATAGAGGGTAGATTCCCTCTCTATTACTGGGTACATCATGTAGACCTATAGAGGGTAGATTCCCTCTCTATTACTGGGTACATCATGTAGACCTATAGAGGGTAGATTCCCTCTCTATTACTGGGTACATCATGTAGACCTATAGAGGGTAGATTCCCTCTCTAGTCTCTATTACTGGGTACATCATGTAGACCTATAGAGGGTAGATTCCCTCTCTAGTCTCTATTACTGGGTACATCATGTAGACCTATAGAGGGTAGATTCCCTCTCTATTACTGGGTACATCATGTAGACCTATAGAGGGTAGATTCCCTCTCTAGTCTCTATTACTGGGTACATCATGTAGACCTATAGAGGGTAGGTTCCCTCTCTATTACTGGGTACATCATGTAGACCTATAGAGGGTAGGTTCCCTCTCTATTACTGGGTACATCATGTAGACCTATAGAGGGTAGGTTCCCTCTCTAGTCTCTATTACTGGGTACATCATGTAGACCTATAGAGGGTAGATTCCCTCTCTATTACTGGGTACATCATGTAGACCTATAGAGGGTAGGTTCCCTCTCTAGTCTCTATTACTGGGTACATCATGTAGACCTATAGAGGGTAGATTCCCTCTCTATTACTGGGTACATCATGTAGACCTATAGAGGGTAGATTCCCTCTCTATTACTGGGTACATCATGTAGACCTATAGAGGGTAGGTTCCCTCTCTATTACTGGGTACATCATGTAGACCTATAGAGGGTAGATTCCCTCTCTATTACTGGGTACATCAGTGTAGACCTATAGAGGGTAGGTTCCCTCTCTAGTCTCTATTACTGGGTACATCATGTAGACCTATAGAGGGTAGATTCCCTCTCTATTACTGGGTACATCATGTAGACCTATAGAGGGTAGATTCCCTCTCTATTACTGGGTACATCATGTAGACCTATAGAGCGTAGGTTCCCTCTCTGGTCTCTATTACTGGGTACATCATGTAGACCTATAGAGGGTAGATTCCCTCTCTATTACTGGGTACATCATGTAGACCTATAGAGGGTAGGTTCCCTCTCTGGTCTCTCTCTTACCGGATCTTTACCCCCCTGAGCGCTCGCTGCTCCTCCTCCTCGGTACTGAAATCCAACTCCACATCCTCCGTGTCGTCCACGAGACCCTGAACCGGCGCGCACACAACCGTTAGACCACTAGCTCGCCGGATAAATGATTTCATTAAAACAGCAACACATGCAACCTCGCCTACCTGTTTCATGGTGAGCGATAGACGGATGTTCTGGTCCAGATCTGTCCGCTATTTGCTCGTTCGTTCTGTTCTGACAGCCGTCCGTCCGTTGTTAATGATGGACAGAATAAAGCAGGTGTCGCAATGAAATGGGTCCGACTGGACCTTTCTATCTAACCCACCTAAGAGATAGGAGATGCTCTCGCATCAGCATCATCTGGAAAGAGAGATGCGAACTTTCTTTCTGTGAGAGAAACACGCTACGTTGCTTTTTTTAAAATATATATATTTTTTAATATAGCCTACATTTATCCGTCTTATACAGCAGGCTATGCGGTCGTCTGGGCTACACCAGCTGTTGCTTTTTGACGTGTTGTATGTTTCGTTAGGGACTGTTTACGTTCTTACCCGCTCTGACCAGATCATGTCGCTGTCACTCCAACGACCGACGGTTCGCGGCTCACCAGCAGCGCCCTTAACAACAATACATGCGTGCGTGCGTGTGTGCGTGTGTGTGTGTGTGTGTGTGTGTGTGTGTGTGTGTGTGTGTGCGTGCGTGCGTGTGTGTGTGTGTGTGTGTGTGTCCGTCAAGCAGTAATTTCATCATGAAACAGTATCAAAATATTGTATTCATTTTTAAATAGCATTGAAAACGCTGAAGAAGTCTTTGCTATATTTGCTATATTTAACAGACTGCACGTTGATTATAAGACAACAGCTGTACAGTCAACACACATTCACATATTCAACATACAGTTCATTCGGAAAGTATTCAGACCCTCTTCACTTTTTTCACATTTTGTTACGTTACAGCCTTGTTATAAAATGAATTAAATTGCCCCCACCCCTCACCAATCTACACACAATACCCCATAATGACATCACAATACCCCATAATGACATCACAATACCCCATAATGTCATCACAATATCCCATAATGACATCACAATACCCCATAACGGCAAAGCTAAAACGGGTTTTTAGAAATGTTTGCTAACCCAACCCCCACTATTACACACGCCCAGGCCCAACCCCCACTATTACACACGCCCAGGCCCAACCCCCACTATTACACACGCCCAGGCCCAACCCCCACTTTTACACACGCCCAGGCCCAACCCCCATTAGCCCAAGCCAACCCAACCCCACTATTACACACGCCCAGGCCCAACCCCCACTATTACACACGCCCAGGCCAAACCCCCACTATTACACACGCCCTGGTCCAACCCCCACTATTACACACGCCCAGGCCCAACCCCCATTAGCCCAACCCAACCCCCACTATTACACACGCCCAGGCCCAACCCCCATTAGCCCAAGCCAACTCAACCCCCACTATTACACACGCCCAGGCCCAACCCCCACTATTACACATGCCCAGGCCCAACCCCCACTATTACACACGCCCAGACCCAACCCCCACTATTACACACACCCAGGCCCAACCCCCACTATTACACACGCCCAGGCCCAACCCCCACTAATACACGCCCAGGCCCAACCCCCACTATTACACACGCCCAGGCCCAACCCCCACTATTACACACGCCCAGGCCAAACCCCCACTATTACACACGCCCTGGTCCAACCCCCACTATTACACACACCCAGGCCCAACCCCCACTATTACACACGCCCAGGCCCAACCCCGTTAGCCCAAGCCAACCCCCACTATTACACACGCCCAGGCCCAACCCCCATTAACCCAAGCCAACCCAACTCCCACTATTACACACGCCCAGGCCCAACCCCCATTAGCCCAAGCCAACCCAACCCCCACTATTACATTAGCCCAAGCCAATGGCATGTACCAGATGCCCAGAAGGCTGTTCACACTTACTGGCCTGAGGCCGAACCACACGACCAACAACATTGGACACTTTATGGAACACAAAGCCTTCACTATCTCATCCTGGAATATCCAAGGCCTGAGGTCATCTGCCATTGGCCTAAAGAGCAGGAACCCGGACTTCACCAAAGAAATCGGTAATACAGACATTGTCATCCTGCAAGAAACCTGGTATAGAGGAGACAGACCCATTGGTTGCCCTCCAGGTTACAGAGAGCTGGTAGTCCCATCCACCAAACTACCAGGTGTGAAAGAGGGAAGGGACTCAGAGGGTATGCTAATTTGGTATAGAGCAGACCTAACTCACTCCATTAAATTAATCAAAGCAGGAACATTTGGCTAGAAATTCAAAAGGAAATTATCTTAACAGAGAAAAATGTCCTCCTGTGTGCTACCTATATCCCCCCACTAGAATCCCCATACTTTAATGAAGACAGCTTCTCCATCCTGGAGGGGGAAATCAATCATTTCCAGGCCCAGGGACATGTACTAGTCTGTGGCGACCTAAATGCCATAACCGGACAAGAACCTGACACCCTCAGCACACAGGGGGACAAACACCTACCTGCAGGTGACAGCATTCCCTCCCCAATATGCCCCCTAGGCACAACTATGACAACATAACCAACAAAAACGGGTCACAACTCCTGTAGCTCTGTCTAAAAATCTCAAATAGAAAACCAAAGAAAATGAACAACAATGACAAATGGTTTGATGAAGAATGAAAAAAAAATCTAAGAAAGAAATGGAGAATCCTGTCCAACCAAAAACATATAGACCCGAAAAACCTGAGTCTACGCCTTCACTGTGGTGAATCACTAAAACAATACAGAAATACACTACGGAAAAATAAGGAACAGCACGTCAGAAATCAGATCAATGTAATTGAAGAATCCATAGACTCTAACCACTTCTGGGAAAATTGGAAAACACTAAACAAACAACAACACGAAGAATTATCTATCCAAAATGGAGATGTCTGGAGATGTCTGGGTAAACCACTTCTCCAATCTTTTTGGCTCTTTTACAAAGAACAAAGAGCAAAAACATGTACAGGATCAAATATAGATCTTAGAATCAACTATTAAAGACTACCAGAACCCACTGGATTCCAGAACCTACTGGATTCTCCAATTACATTGAATGAGTTACAGGACTAAATAAAAACCCTCCAACCCAAAAAGGCCTGTGGTGTCGATGGTATCCTTAATGAAATGATCAAATATACAGACAACAAATTCCAATTGGCTATACTAAAACTCTTTAACATCATCCTTAGCTCTGGCATCTTCCCCAATATTTGGAACCAAGGACTGATCACCCCAATCCACAAAAGTGGAGACAAATTTGACCCCATGAACATCAACCTTGGTGAAAATCTCATCTGCATTATCATTAACAGCAGACACGGACATTTCCTCAATGAAAACAATGTACTGAGCAAATGTCAAATTGGCTTTTTTACCAAATTACCGTACAACAGACCATGTATTCACCCTGCAAACCCTAATTGACAACCAAACAAACCAAAACAAAGGCAAAGTCTTCTCATGCTTTGTTGATTTCAAAAAAGCCTTCGACTCAATCTGGCATGAGGGTCTGCTATACAAACTGATGGAAAGTGGTGTTGGGGGTAAAACATATGACATTATGAAAACCATGTACACAAACAACAAGTGTTGGTTAAAGTGTGCGGTTCAAATTGGCAAAAAACACACAAATGTCTTCCCACAGGGTCGTGGGGTGAGACAGGGATGCAGCTTAAGCCCCACCCTCTTCAACATATATATCAACGAATTGGCGCGGGCACTAGAAAAGTCTGCCGCCGCATCCGGCCTCACCCTACTAGAATCCGAAGTCAAATGTCTGCTGTTTGCTGATGATCTGGTGCTTCTGTCACCAACCAAGGAGGGCCTACAGCAGCACCTAGACCTCATGCACAGATTCTGTCAGACCTGGGCCCTGACACTAAATCTCAGTAAGACCAAAATAATGGTGTTCCAAAAAAAGGTCCAGTTGCCAGGACCACAAATGCTCACATCGTATATAGACTTGTTTATACTGTAATATTGACTGTATGTTTGTTTTACTCCATGTGTAACTCTGTCGTTGTATCTGTCGAACTGCTTTGCTTTATCTTGGCCAGGTCGCAATTGTAAATGAGAACTTATTCTCAACTTGCCTACCTGGTTAAATAAAGGTGAAATAATTTTTTTAATACAAATTCCATTTTGACACTGTTGCCCTAGAGCACACAAACTATACATACCTTGGCCTAAACATCAGTGCCACAGGTAACTTCCACAAAGCTGTGAACGATCTGAGAGACAAGGCAAGAAGGGCGTTCTATGCCATCAAAAGGAACATACAATTCAACATACCAATTAGGATCTGACTAAAAATACTTGTATCAGTCAACGAGCCCATTGCCCTTTATGGTTGTGAGGTCTGGGGCTCTGTTCACAAACACAAACACACCCCACAGAGCCCCAGGACAGCAGCACAATTAGACCCAACCAAATCATGAGAAAAACAAAAAGATAATTACCTGACACATTGGAGAGAAGTAACAAAAAAAAACAGAGCAAACTAGAATGCTATTTGGCCCTACACAGAGAGTACACAGCGGCAGAATACCTGACCACTGTGACTGACCCAAAATTAAGGAAATCTTTGACTATGTACAGACTCAGTGAGCATAGCCTTGCTATTGAGAAAGGCCGCCGTAGGCAGACATGGCTCTCAAGAGAAGACAGGCTATGTGCTCACTGCCCACAAAATGAGGTGGAAACTGAGCTGCACTTCCTAACCTCCTGCCCAATGTATGACCATATTAGAGACACATATTTCCCTCAGATTACACAGATCTACAAAGAATTCGAAAACGAATCCAATTTTGATGAACTCCCATATCTACTGGGTGAAATACCACCGTCTGCCATCACAGCAGCAAGATTTGTCATCTGGGTCCACGAGAAAAGGGCAACCAGTGAAGAACAAACACCATTGTAACTACAACCCATATTTATGCTTATTTATTTTATCTTGTGTACCCTTAACCATTTGTACATTGTTACAACACTGTATATATATACATAATATGACATTTGTAATGTCTTAATTGTTTTGAAACTTCTGTATGTGTAATGTGTACTGTTAATTTCTATTGTTTATTTCACTTTTGTATATTATCTACCTCACATGCTTTGGCAATGATAACACATGTTTCCCATGCCAATAAAGATCCATGTTAACATGTTTCCCATGCCAATAAAGATCCATGTTATCATGTTAACCCATGCCAATAAAGATCAATGTTATCATGTTTCCCATGCCAATACAGATCAATGTTATCATGTTTCCCATGCCAATAAAGATCAATGTTATCATGTTAACCCATGCCAATACAGATCAATGTTATCATGTTTCCCATGCCAATACAGATCAATGTTAACACATGTTTCCCATGCCAATAAAGATCCATGTTAACATGTTTCCCATGCCAATACAGATCAATGTTATCATGTTTCCCATGCCAATAAAGATCCATGTTAACATGTTTCCCATGCCAATAAAGATCAATGTTATCATGTTTCCCATGCCAATAAAGATCCATGTTATCATGTTTCCCATGCCAATAAAGATCAATGTTATCATGTTTCCCATGCCAATAAAGATCCATGTTAACATGTTAACCCATGCCAATAAAGATCAATGTTATCATGTTAACCCATGCCAATAAAGATCCATGTTACCACGTGTTTCCCATGAATTGAATTGAGAATAAAAAAAGAGAAAAGCCTTTGCCTTTTGACTAAATGCTTTAAAATAAGTGACTTGTTTGTCAGTAAGGGACCAGGTCAGTCAAACACACACTGATACACACACAGACACACAGACACACAGACACACACACACACAGTCACCCAGCACAACACCCAGCATGGCTAGCTAAAGTAGCCTAGCTAATAATAGTGACAGAATGGCCGGGAGGCTAAACAGTTTGCACGTCTTACGTCTTCGTGGAGGAATTTCATCACAGCAACAAGTGCAACATAGCGATCATAATATGACATCGAAGGCAATATGTTTAAACTAATAGTACATTTACATTTAAGTCATTTAGCAGACGCTCTTATCCAGAGCGACTTACAAATTGGTGCATTCACCTTATGTAAACCTAGACTATAGACTTGCCGGCATTCGGTCATGACACAAACACTGTACAGCGAAACAGAAACCATGAACGTAACTCAGTAGTCAGTGTGACACAGCACAGGAAATTACAAAGATCATTAGCACCATTAGTACCATTAGTGCCAGCATTACAAGTTACAGTAATAACATAAAGCTCTGGGTTAAAAAACTAAGAGGCCACTCAAAATTAACAGACCTGTACACTATGATTTTAGATGCATATGTGCTTTATTTATGAGATTATCAGTAAGATTATCAGTAGGACTGTAATCGGGGGGGAGACATACAATCGATGACTTGCACAAATAATACAAGTTTAAGTTATTTACAATTTATTACAATGTTATTTACAATGTTAATATCATTCTGCAGAGCAACCAGATGTGCAGAGAGAGAGAGTGTGAGAGAGTGAGAGACAGAGAGTGAGAGAGACAGAGAGAGAGAGACAGACAGAGAGAGTTGGAGAGGTAGAGAAAGAGAGAGCGAGAGAGAGAGGTGGAGAGGTAGAGAGAGAGAGAGACAGAGAGAGACAGAGAGTGAGAGAGACAGAGACAGAGAGAGAGTGAGAGAGACAGAGACAGAGAGACAAAGTTATTTACAATTTATTACAATGTTATTTACAATGTTAATATCATTCTGCAGAGCAACCAGATGTGCAGAGAGAGAGAGAGAGAGAGAGAGAGAGAGAGAGAGAGAGAGAGACAGAGAGTGAGAGAGACAGAGAGAGAGAGACAGAGAGTGAGAGAGACAGAGAGAGAGAGAGACAGACAGAGAGAGAGAGTTGGAGAGGTAGAGAAAGAGAGAGTGAGAGAGACAGAGACAGAGAGAGAGGTAGAGAGACAGAGAGAGAGACAGAGAGAGAGAGAGACAGAGAGAGGCAGAGAGAGAGAGGTTCAAAGCCCAGTACAGGGAAAGTGGAAAGGGACACTGAAAATCCATTGGATTATTTTGCCCGTCCTCAGTCCAAGGATTTTGATGTATTTTTTCAGTACCACCCAAAACAAACCCCTCAAAGGAGTCATTCCCAACGTATTCCACTCCAAAGATGTCAGAAACAGAAAATGGCCGACCTACAATGAAGTAACTCACTCCTTGTTCTGCTCAGTGTGTCTTGTCATTCACAAAACCGTCAGCCAGTGGTAGTGCATTTGTCAAAGGAGACCCGGAAACACACCCATCAGAGAGGACAGGAACATGAGAGAAGACCCATAGAGAAAGGAGGCCTGGAAACACGCCCATCAGAGACAGGAACATGAGAGAAGACCCATAGAGAAAGGAGGCCTGGAAACACGCCCATCAGAGACAGTAACATGAGAGAAGACCCATAGAGAAAGGAGGCCTGGAAACACGCCCATCAGAGACAGGAACATGAGAGAAGACCCATAGAGAAAGGAGGCCTGGAAACACGCCCATCAGAGACAGTAACATGAGAGAAGACCCATAGAGAAAGGAGGCCTGGAAACACGCCCATCAGAGACAGTAACATGAGAGAAGACCCATAGAGAAAGGAGGCCTGGAAACACGCCCATCAGAGACAGTAACATGAGAGAAGACCCATAGAGAAAGGAGGCCTGGAAACACGCCCATCAGAGAGGACAGGAACATGAGAGAAGACCCATAGAGAAAGGAGGCCCGGAAACACGCCCATCAGAGACAGTAACATGAGAGAAGACCCATAGAGAAAGGAGGCCTGGAAACACGCCCATCAGAGACAGGAACATGAGAGAAGACCCATAGAGAAAGGAGGCCTGGAAACACGCCCATCAGAGACAGGAACATGAGAGAAGACCCATAGAGAAAGGAGGCCTGGAAACACGCCCATCAGAGACAGGAACATGAGAGAAGACCCATAGAGAAAGGAGGCCTGGAAACACGCCCATCAGAGACAGTAACATGAGAGAAGACCCATAGAGAAAGGAGGCCTGGAAACACGCCCATCAGAGACAGTAACATGAGAGAAGACCCATAGAGAAAGGAGGCCTGGAAACACGCCCATCAGAGACAGGAACATGAGAGAAGACCCATAGAGAAAGGAGGCCTGGAAACACGCCCATCAGAGACAGTAACATGAGAGAAGACCCATAGAGAAAGGAGACCCGGAAACACGCCCATCAGAGAGGACAGGAACATGAGAGAAGACCCATAGAGAAAGGAGGCCTGGAAACACGCCCATCAGAGACAGTAACACGAGAGAAGACCCATAGAGAAAGGAGGCCTGGAAACACGCCCATCAGAGACAGGAACATGAGAGAAGACCCATAGAGAAAGGAGGCCTGGAAACACGCCCATCAGAGACAGTAACATGAGAGAAGACCCATAGAGAAAGGAGGCCTGGAAACACGCCCATCAGAGAGGACAGGAACATGAGAGAAGACCCATAGAGAAAGGAGGCCTGGAAACACACCCATCAGAGACAGGAACATGAGAGAAGACCCATAGAGAAAGGAGGCCTGGAAACACGCCCATCAGAGAGGACAGGAACATGAGAGAAGACCCATAGAGAAAGGAGGCCTGGAAACACGCCCATCAGAGACAGGAACATGAGAGAAGACCCATAGAGAAAGGAGGCCTGGAAACACGCCCATCAGAGACAGGAACATGAGAGAAGACCCATAGAGAAAGGAGGCCTGGAAACACGCCCATCAGAGACAGTAACATGAGAGAAGACCCATAGAGAAAGGAGGCCTGGAAACACGCCCATCAGAGAGGACAGGAACATGAGAGAAGACCCATAGAGAAAGGAGGCCTGGAAACACGCCCATCAGAGACAGTAACATGAGAGAAGACCCATAGAGAAAGGAGGCCTGGAAACACGCCCATCAGAGAGGACAGGAACATGAGAGAAGACCCATAGAGAAAGGAGGCCTGGAAACACGCCCATCAGAGACAGGAACATGAGAGAAGACCCATAGAGAAAGGAGGCCTGGAAACACGCCCATCAGAGACAGGAACATGAGAGAAGACCCATAGAGAAAGGAGGCCTGGAAACACGCCCATCAGAGACAGGAACATGAGAGAAGACCCATAGAGAAAGGAGGCCTGGAAACACGCCCATCAGAGACAGGAACATGAGAGAAGACCCATAGAGAAAGGAGGCCTGGAAACACGCCCATCAGAGACAGGAACATGAGAGAAGACCCATAGAGAAAGGAGGCCTGGAAACACGCCCATCAGAGACAGTAACATGAGAGAAGACCCATAGAGAAAGGAGGCCTGGAAACACGCCCATCAGAGAGGACAGGAACATGAGAGAAGACCCATAGAGAAAGGAGGCCTGGAAACACGCCCATCAGAGACAGGAACATGAGAGAAGACCCATAGAGAAAGGAGGCCTGGAAACACGCCCATCAGAGAGGACAGGAACATGAGAGAAGACCCATAGAGAAAGGAGGCCTGGAAACACGCCCATCAGAGACAGGAACATGAGAGAAGACCCATAGAGAAAGGAGGCCTGGAAACACGCCCATCAGAGAGGACAGGAACATGAGAGAAGACCCATAGAGAAAGGAGGCCTGGAAACACGCCCATCAGAGACAGGAACATGAGAGAAGACCCATAGAGAAAGGAGGCCTGGAAACACGCCCATCAGAGACAGGAACATGAGAGAAGACCCATAGAGAAAGGAGGCCTGGAAACACGCCCATCAGAGAGGACAGGAACATGAGAGAAGACCCATAGAGAAAGGAGGCCTGGAAACACGCCCATCAGAGACAGTAACATGAGAGAAGACCCATAGAGAAAGGAGGCCTGGAAACACGCCCATCAGAGACAGTAACATGAGAGAAGACCCATAGAGAAAGGAGGCCTGGAAACACGCCCATCAGAGAGGACAGGAACATGAGAGAAGACCCATAGAGAAAGGAGGCCTGGAAACACGCCCATCAGAGAGGACAGGAACATGAGAGAAGACCCATAGAGAAAGGAGGCCTGGAAACACGCCCATCAGAGACAGGAACATGAGAGAAGACCCATAGAGAAAGGAGGCCTGGAAACACGCCCATCAGAGACAGTAACATGAGAGAAGACCCATAGAGAAAGGAGGCCTGGAAACACGCCCATCAGAGACAGGAACATGAGAGAAGACCCATAGAGAAAGGAGGCCTGGAAACACCCATCAGAGACAGTAACATGAGAGAAGACCCATAGAGAAAGGAGGCCTGGAAACACGCCCATCAGAGACAGTAACATGAGAGAAGACCCATAGAGAAAGGAGGCCTGGAAACACGCCCATCAGAGAGGACAGGAACATGAGAGAAGACCCATAGAGAAAGGAGGCCTGGAAACACGCCCATCAGAGACAGTAACATGAGAGAAGACCCATAGAGAAAGGAGGCCCGGAAACACGCCCATCAGAGACAGGAACATGAGAGAAGACCCATAGAGAAAGGAGGCCTGGAAACACGCCCATCAGAGAGGACAGGAACATGAGAGAAGACCCATAGAGAAAGGAGGCCTGGAAACACGCCCATCAGAGACAGGAACACGAGAGAAGACCCATAGAGAAAGGAGGCCTGGAAACGCCCATCAGAGACAGGAACATGAGAGAAGACCCATAGAGAAAGGAGGCCTGGAAACACGCCCATCAGAGACAGGAACATGAGAGAAGACCCATAGAGAAAGGAGGCCTGGAAACACGCCCATCAGAGACAGGAACATGAGAGAAGACCCATAGAGAAAGGAGGCCTGGAAACACGCCCATCAGAGACAGGAACATGAGAGAAGACCCATAGAGAAAGGAGGCCTGGAAACACGCCCATCAGAGAGGACAGGAACATGAGAGAAGACCCATAGAGAAAGGAGGCCTGGAAACACGCCCATCAGAGACAGGAACATGAGAGAAGACCCATAGAGAAAGGAGGCCTGGAAACACGCCCATCAGAGACAGGAACATGAGAGAAGACCCATAGAGAAAGGAGGCCTGGAAACACGCCCATCAGAGAGGACAGGAACATGAGAGAAGACCCATAGAGAAAGGAGGCCTGGAAACACGCCCATCAGAGACAGGAACACGAGAGAAGACCCATAGAGAAAGGAGGCCTGGAAACGCCCATCAGAGACAGGAACACGAGAGAAGACCCATAGAGAAAGGAGGCCTGGAAACACGCCCATCAGAGACAGGAACACGAGAGAAGACCCATAGAGAAAGGAGGCCTGGAAACACGCCCATCAGAGACAGGAACATGAGAGAAGACCCATAGAGAAAGGAGGCCTGGAAACACGCCCATCAGAGACAGTAACATGAGAGAAGACCCATAGAGAAAGGAGGCCTGGAAACACGCCCATCAGAGACAGGAACATGAGAGAAGACCCATAGAGAAAGGAGGCCTGGAAACACGCCCATCAGAGACAGGAACAGAGAAGACCCATAGAGAAAGGAGGCCTGGAAACACGCCCATCAGAGACAGGAACATGAGAGAAGACCCATAGAGAAAGGAGGCCTGGAAACACGCCCATCAGAGACAGTAACATGAGAGAAGACCCATAGAGAAAGGAGGCCTGGAAACACGCCCATCAGAGACAGGAACATGAGAGAAGACCCATAGAGAAAGGAGGCCTGGAAACACGCCCATCAGAGAGGACAGGAACATGAGAGAAGACCCATAGAGAAAGGAGGCCTGGAAACACGCCCATCAGAGACAGGAACATGAGAGAAGACCCATAGAGAAAGGAGGCCTGGAAACACGCCCATCAGAGACAGGAACATGAGAGAAGACCCATAGAGAAAGGAGGCCTGGAAACACGCCCATCAGAGACAGGAACATGAGAGAAGACCCATAGAGAAAGGAGGCCTGGAAACACGCCCATCAGAGAGGACAGGAACATGAGAGAAGACCCATAGAGAAAGGAGGCCTGGAAACACGCCCATCAGAGACAGGAACATGAGAAGACCCATAGAGAAAGGAGGCCTGGAAACGCCCATCAGAGACAGTAACATGAGAGAAGACCCATAGAGAAAGGAGGCCTGGAAACACGCCCATCAGAGACAGGAACATGAGAGAAGACCCATAGAGAAAGGAGGCCTGGAAACACGCCCATCAGAGGACAGGAACATGAGAGAAGACCCATAGAGAAAGGAGGCCTGGAAACACGCCCATCAGAGACAGGAACATGAGAGAAGACCCATAGAGAAAGGAGGCCTGGAAACACGCCCATCAGAGACAGGAACATGAGAGAAGAGAGAAAGGAGGCCTGGACCCATCAGAGACAGGAACATGAGAGAAGACCCATAGAGAAAGGAGGCCTGGAAACACGCCCATCAGAGGACAGGAACATGAGAGAAGACCCATAGAGAAAGGAGGCCTGGAAACACGCCCATCAGAGACAGGAACATGAGAGAAGACCCATAGAGAAAGGAGGCCTGGAAACACGCCCATCAGAGACAGGAACATGAGAGAAGACCCATAGAGAAAGGAGGCCTGGAAACACGCCCATCAGAGACAGTAACATGAGAGAAGACCCATAGAGAAAGGAGGCCTGGAAACACGCCCATCAGAGACAGTAACATGAGAGAAGACCCATAGAGAAAGGAGGCCTGGAAACACGCCCATCAGAGACAGTAACATGAGAGAAGACCCATAGAGAAAGGAGGCCTGGAAACACGCCCATCAGAGGACAGGAACATGAGAGAAGACCGCCCATCAGAGAGGACAGGAACATGAGAGAAGACCCATAGAGAAAGGAGGCCTGGAAACACGCCCATCAGAGAGGACAGGAACATGAGAGAAGACCCATAGAGAAAGGAGGCCTGGAAACACGCCCATCAGAGAGGACAGGAACATGAGAGAAGACCCATAGAGAAAGGAGGCCTGGAAACACGCCCATCAGAGAGGACAGGAACATGAGAGAAGACCCATAGAGAAAGGAGGCCTGGAAACACGCCCATCAGAGAGGACAGGAACATGAGAGAAGACCCATAGAGAAAGGAGGCCTGGAAACACGCCCATCAGAGACAGGAACACGAGAGAAGACCCATAGAGAAAGGAGGCCTGGAAACACGCCCATCAGAGACAGGAACATGAGAGAAGACCCATAGAGAAAGGAGGCCTGGAAACACGCCCATCAGAGACAGGAACATGAGAGAAGACCCATAGAGAAAGGAGGCCTGGAAACACGCCCATCAGAGAGGACAGGAACATGAGAGAAGACCCATAGAGAAAGGAGGCCTGGAAACACGCCCATCAGAGACAGGAACATGAGAGAAGACCCATAGAGAAAGGAGGCCTGGAAACACGCCCATCAGAGAGGACAGGAACATGAGAGAAGACCCATAGAGAAAGGAGGCCTGGAAACGCCCATCAGAGACAGGAACATGAGAGAAGACCCATAGAGAAAGGAGGCCTGGAAACACGCCCATCAGAGACAGGAACATGAGAGAAGACCCATAGAGAAAGGAGGCCTGGAAACACGCCCATCAGAGGACAGGAACATGAGAGAAGACCCATAGAGAAAGGAGGCCTGGAAACACGCCCATCAGAGACAGGAACATGAGAGAAGACCCATAGAGAAAGGAGGCCTGGAAACACGCCCATCAGAGAGGACAGGAACATGAGAGAAGACCCATAGAGAAAGGAGGCCTGGAAACACGCCCATCAGAGACAGGAACATGAGAGAAGACCCATAGAGAAAGGAGGCCTGGAAACACGCCCATCAGAGACAGGAACATGAGAGAAGACCCATAGAGAAAGGAGGCCTGGAAACACGCCCATCAGAGACAGTAACATGAGAAGACCCATAGAGAAAGGAGGCCTGGAAACACGCCCATCAGAGACAGGAACATGAGAGAAGACCCATAGAGAAAGGAGGCCTGGAGAAACGCCCATCAGAGACAGGAACATGAGAGAAGACCCATAGAGAAAGGAGGCCTGGAAACACGCCCATCAGAGACAGGAACATGAGAGAAGACCCATAGAGAAAGGAGGCCTGGAAACACGCCCATCAGAGACAGGAACATGAGAGAAGACCCATAGAGAAAGGAGGCCTGGAAACACGCCCATCAGAGGACAGGAACATGAGAGAAGACCCATAGAGAAAGGAGGCCTGGAAACACGCCCATCAGAGACAGGAACATGAGAGAAGACCCATAGAGAAAGGAGGCCTGGAAACACGCCCATCAGAGACAGGAACATGAGAGAAGACCCATAGAGAAAGGAGGCCTGGAAACACGCCCATCAGAGACAGGAACATGAGAGAAGACCCATAGAGAAAGGAGGCCTGGAAACACGCCCATCAGAGACAGTAACATGAGAGAAGACCCATAGAGAAAGGAGGCCTGGAAACACGCCCATCAGAGACAGTAACATGAGAGAAGACCCATAGAGAAAGGAGGCCTGGAAACACGCCCATCAGAGAGGACAGGAACATGAGAGAAGACCCATAGAGAAAGGAGGCCTGGAAACACACCCATCAGAGACAGGAACATGAGAGAAGACATGTTACATGTGATAGAGGGAGTAATGTAAGATATGTAAACATTATTAAAGTGGCCTGAATTACTGTTTCAGTTTCACGCCCCTGCTACAAGCAGTTTAGTCAGCTCAACTTGCTCAATTTCCACATGACTCCTTACTCAATACGAGAGGTAGTTGAGGTTTAAAGGTTTAGTGAATGATTTGTCTAAAATAAAAACGCTTTTAAGTTTTGGAAATATTTAGAGGACTAACTTATTCCTTGCCACCCATTCTGAAACTAACTGCATCTCTATGTTAAGTGTTGCAGTCATTTCAGTCGCTGTAGTAGCTGACGTGTACAGTGTTGAGTCATCCGCATACATAGACTCACTGGCTTTACTCAAATGTCACTGGCATGTTGTTGGTAAAGATTGAAAAAAGAAGGTGCCAAACAGCTGCCCTGGGGAATTCCTGATTCTACCTTGATTTTGTTGTACAGGCTTCCATTAAAGAACACTCTCTGTGTTCTGTTAGACAGGTAGCTCTGGGGCGGCAGGTAGCCTAGTGGTTAGAGCACATACATATACTCACTGGCTTTACTCAATAGCATGTAGCATGTCGCTAGTAAAGACTCAAATGCATGTAGCATGTCGCTAGTAAAGACTCAATAGCATGTAGCATGTCGCTAGTAAAGACTCAATAGCATGTAGCATGTCATAGTAAAGACTCAATAGCATGTAGCATGTCGTGAGTAAAGGCTGACCTGATTGGTCAGTTTGTCTGGGCGGGCGGCTCTAGGAAGTCTTGGTGGTTCTAAACGTCTTCCATTTGAGATGGAGACCACTGTGTTCTTCAATGCTGCAGACACATTTTTTGGTACCTTTCCCCAGATCTGTGCCTCGAATCCTGTCGTCTCGGAGCTCTACGGACAAGTCCCTCGACCTCATGGCTTGGTTTTCGGGCCTGACGTGCACTGTCAAACTGTGGGACAGGTGTGTGCCTTTCCCATATCATATCCAATCTATTGAATTTACCACAGGTGGACTCCAATCAAGTCGTAGAAACATCTCAAGGATGATCAATGTAAACAGGAGGCACCTGAGGCTCAATTTCAAGTCTCATAGTAAAAGGGTCTGAATACTTATGTAAATAAGGTTTCTGTTTTATTTTTTTGCCCAAAATTCTAAAAGCCTGTTTTCGCTTTGTCATTATGGGGTATTGTGATGTCATTATGTGGTATTGTGATGTCATTATGGGGTATTGTGATGTCATTATGGGGTATTGTGATGTCATTATGTGATATTGTGATGTCATTATGGGGTATTGTGATGTCATTATGGGGTATTGTGTGTAGATTGATGAGGGAAACATTTTTTAAATCCATTTTAGAATAAGGTTTGGGAAACCAACCCACCGAACCTTCAGAACCACAGACCAGAACTACAGTACATGACATGACCAGCCTAGAACTGGCCCAAGAGACAGAATCACAGAGAGACCAGAACCACAGAACCAGAACGCCATAGATAAGAACCACAGAACAGAGACAGAACCACAGAACAGAGACAGAACCACAGAACCAGAACAGAGACAGAACCACAGAACCAGACCAGAGACAGAACCACAGAACAGAGACAGAACCACAGAACCAGAACAGAGACAGAACCACAGAACCAGACCAGAGACAGAACCACAGAACAGAGACAGAACCACAGAACCAGACCAGAGACAGAGAGTGTAAAAAACAGCAAATTCCCATTCTGTTTTCTGGGGCTCCACTCCATTGTAGTTTCGGGTCAGTACCATTCAGAGAGTTTCAGTCTGTTGAAACGGAAGTGGTGCCCCAAACTCTCCGGTAGGAGGGTGTGTCTATATACTATAAGGATAGTCCTGTAGATACTGTATGACCACCTGGTTAAGCCCAGGTAGTGAATCTATCCTCTCCGCTCCGTACAACTCCACGATCCGTCCCCTACACAGCTGCTGTAAGGTCATGGGTCGCTCCCTGCGCCACGCCCTCCGCAGCCGCCTATGGGACGACTCCACGTAGAACCGCAGCAAGGAGAACAACGAATCAAAGGCCTTGTTACTGCCGTTGAGGCGGAAACTCTGACTGGTCAGGAGGACGCGGACACTGACGGGCCCCCGGTCGCCGTGGTAACTGAGGGTGAAGAAGACGTCCGGCTGACTGCTGTCCCTGGCAACCACACAACCACACAACCACACGACAGCACAACTTTACACAGGACGGAACAGCAAGGGGGGGCTGTGCTTGTTTGTTTCCTGATGAGGAAGCTCCCAGGCAGTGTGTGGTGTGTGGTGTATACCTGATGAGGAAGCTCCCAGGCGGTGTGTGGTGTATACCTGATGAGGAAGCTCCCAGGCGGTGTGTGGTGTATAGCTGATGAGGAAGCTCCCAGGCGGTGTGTGGTGTATACCTGATGAGGA
>NW_025745547.1:0-17229 GCF_021184085.1 Oncorhynchus gorbuscha | reverse complement strand
CAAAAGTCATTCAAAGGCTAACCACCCAGAGAGATCAGGATTAGGGAAAGGTCCAGAGGCGTTCAGGGGGGTAAATGGGTTATCGTCATTCATTTCATAAGGATGCGAGGGTTTTGGGGCATCTTTAGGGGTGCTGTATCTCGGTGAAGGTTTGTGTTTTAAAGAGTGAATCTGTTGCCGAATCTTATAGTTGGGTACACCCGAGAGGGGTATGTTGAGGATGGCCAGGGCCTTAAGAAACTGAAGCCACCCTGGAGGTCTTCGGTCATCAGCCACCTTGTGGGCAGATGTGGTACTTTTAAGCAAGTCAAGTATATGTGAACCCTTGACAACAGCACCCTGAAGGATAAACTCTCCTTTGTCATTCCAAGTAGCTACCCCATTTGAGTCTTTTAGCTTGTTCATAATGTAGCTAACATTTTTCCTGTTACGTGCCGGAACATGGGTTAACAAGTCATGCATAACTTTATCTTCAACAGGCATTTGATCTTCAGACGGTAAGCTCGCAGGTACAGGCATTACAGGGGTGTGGCTCTCGCGAGGCTCGTCATCTTTTAAAGGGTCCTGTAGGGAAATAGTTCAATGGCCTGTCTCTCTCTCCCCTTGTTTCACCAAGGACAAATACCTTTGCAAGAGGTTTGTGTATTTTTGGACCTTATCGTAGGGGTTCAATCCTTTTTGATTCAAAATATCCTTCATGGCCGTATCCAAATCATTTTCCGCTGTTTGTCTGATATTTTCGGGGGCCCCTGCATTTGTTTTTTTAAAGTCTATCCAACTCTTGTTGTGGCACCAGATACATTTTATTGGCCATCACCCTATGTGTTCAACCACCACGTCGGGCTGCAATAAGGCTGGTGATGAAGGGCACGGCTATACTTAGTAAAGGTAGAATAAAACCGCCAGACTGTTGTATGCTATGTCATTTCTTTTGAAGACTGACCCTTTTATTGGCAAAGAGCTTGATCGAGGTCTTTTGTCTCTTTAATTTTTTCAATTGTGTCAGGGTGAGTGGAATGCGTCCTTTGAGAAGATTCAAAGCAATCTCACATAGGGATAATATGAGATCTGAAGAACAGTGACCCAAGATGGCCTTCCGTTCATTAGATGTAGCCCCAACTAGGCTTCTCAAGAGGGGCAAGTTTCTTTTTAAACGCAGAGACATTAGCGGCTACTTTTTTTTAGGAATGTACGCAGCCGGCCACTCCCACGGGAACAGACCGGTTCGTAGCCTCAGGTGTTCTGGAGTATTTGCTTTTAAATCCACAATTAAATAAGAAAATGGCGCTTGGGTAGCGTCCTCGTAGCTCTCCATAAAGTAGGATTTCCTTCCCGGGTACATCTGCTGAGCTAGAGTGTTAATTTGTAGTTTGTCTCTAAGATTTTTGAACAAAACCATGTAATTGGCGTTCAAACTGATGGTGCGGCTATTTTTACCTTGGTGAAACACATTCTGCACCAAGTAAAGCACGGACAGGTTTCTATGATGAGTATATTGGGTAAACGCTCGGGCAATTTCGGGATGTTCGCTACCTGCAAATAGCATATCGTCCAAAACCAACAGATTGTTTTTATGAGGAGGTAAAAGTTCATCTTCAGACAAGGTATCAGGTATTCCTTCAACAAACTTGATTTTTATTGTCTTCAACAATTCATCATACAGAGGTTGATAACATGAATAACACCACACAACATTATCAGGCTTTTGAGATAACACATGTTCAGAATTCTCTAAAATACTTTTTACAAAACAAGTTTTACCACTATTCGAAGGCCCTGCGATTAAGGCCGAAAATGGTAGTTGCAACCGGGGGTCAAAACCTTCTACAGCAGTCATTATATCTTAAGCTTTAAGACCCCTGTAGCTTGTCTCTTGTCATAGACAACCCTGAATCTTTTAGTAAGTGGGGCCTTCCTCAGATGGAAGCCCTTTATTATACCCAACAATCTTTTTGTAGGAGCTCCTAAATCTCAAAGTCACTATTCCTGTCATTTAGGAACCCCCCTCAAACAAGCGTGTGATTGATTCCTAGTTTTTACACGAGGGGTATTTTTTTCATAGTTTTTGAGTCACGCCTGACACACTGCGGCCTGTAGCATAAGTCAGTAGCCATAGGGCAATGTAGTCCCGTCAGGCAAAAGCACTCTCTTGTCATAGACAACCCTGCATCTTTTAATGAGTGGGGCATTCCTCAGATGGAAGCCCTTTTTATCCCTAACAATCTTTTTGTAGGAGCTCAAAATCTCCAAGTCACTATTCCTGTCATTTAGGAACCCCTCGACCAAGCGTGTGATTGATTCCAAGTTTACACGCTGGGCATTTTCATAGTTTTGAGTCACTCCTTTGGCTTTCAATACCACGTGATTCTTTAGCGTTCTAAAAGCATAGCTTTTGGGCCCACAGGATGACCATTCTGTGATATGGTCACCCTCTGCGAGTTCGCTCGTTAAGCCACCCAGATAGTTGCTGAGTGGGGGGGCTCCAATCCCCTGGTTTGCTTACATAGACCACAGAGTCTGTGTCGTGGTAAAGTACCCGCCTCTGAGGCTGCTCCATGAGCTTGTACAGTTCAAGTCGGCCATAGGCCGTGGTAAATGCTGCAAGAAACACATTTACATTACCCGGGGGTAGAACCCACTTTTTTGTTACGTCGCCATTGCACCAAGGCAATGTCTTGACTCAAGAATGAAAAATGTGAAATTTCGTATTGGTCCGAAAAAATGAATTCCAAAAATTCTTCAGGGTCTTTAATAATCGATGTTGTCAGCATATTACACCTCTGCGCTAATTTGCCCCAAAGCGAATTTAGGTACAATTTCGACACATTTCGTTTGGTTTTGTTGACCTCTATTCTGTCAGGGTCAAGAAGGATGCCTTCTCTGTCATGATAGTCTTGAATGTACCTGTCTTTACTTTCTTGATCTGTGACCGATGCAGGATAGCCTGAAGCCATTTGCTTACAACTCAAGAAGGTCTTGATGTACTCTTTAAAAAGAGTGTCTGATTTCTTTGAAAAGTTCCATACTTCAAAGATTTTGGCCACACGATACCCCATCTCTAAAGCCTTAGAGAATTCAGCTGTGACCCATACACCTGTCAGTGCTCTTTCTTGATCGGTGTGATCACATGGGGTTTGTTGTATGTTTTCACTGCAGGTGCGACATAGGGGAAAGAAAAGTTTTCCTTGAGGGCCCCTGTAAGGCAACACATGTATAAACAAACCCCTTGGAGGGTAGACTGTTGCTTTGATCAGACCAAAATAGTTTTGAGGTAAGTCAAAATCACGATGAATCATTTCAGGATGACCTATAGGATAGCATGAGGAACTCATTACATGCGGATAAAGGGATGTAAAATCCACATAGCCTATTGTCTCGTCGGGTTGCGCTACATACCTCAATGTCAAAGCATTGGTACGGCCGCCATACAAGGCCTGTCTTGGCTCCAGAGGTTCTGGGGTGTCAAAGCTGGAAAGGAATGCTTGAACATGAGGATCAGACTGTTTGAGGGCTGTCCATTCGTGCTCCCACAAAACAACCACTTTTAGACCTTAAGTAGCCTGTAACGAATCAACTTTGTCTTGAAACTCTTGGTACATTTCCCCAAAAGTCTTTTGGGTTAGGCCACACATGTTCTGGGGCACAAAGCAAGATTTGCAACCATGGAAGAAACAACCGTTGTACTCATACACGGTCTCAACCCCGTCAATCTGGGTGTAGCCATCTACATGGTAAGAGCCAAATGCCTTCTCCCCTCGATTCAAAGCATGTTGAATAAAAATGTCTTTATCCTGGGCCATATACTCTAGCCCAGTGGTTCTTAACCTGGGTTCGATTGAACCCCAGGGGTTCGGTGAGTCAGTCTCAGGGGTTCGGCGGAGGTCAAGACACACATCCGACTCATATGATTCGTGATGACACTCCCCGCTTGGCCATCATTGGCTGCAGGTGATCACGCTACATCGCTTGGCCTATCTGTGCATCAGGGAATTTGGTGTGCTCAGTAGTTGACTTGTGACTGTCGTGATGGTACGTCTTGTGATTTCTTTCTTAATATTTTAATCCCTTCATACTTACTATGTCGAGCAAAAAAAGAAAGTGATCGGACGAATATGTACAATATGGATTCACATGTATAACGGAACGTAATGGGAGTCAGTGTCCTAACTGCATGCAATTGCAATTCCAAGTTGAGCAATTCTAGTCTAGCACTGGCAAAACTAAGAGAACACTTCCTTAAGCTGCATGGAGATGGAAAATACAAGAACACAACGCTCGCTGAATTCAAGGTGAAGAGAGCCAGATTCGGTGAAAAGGCTACTCTGCCTGTTCTCGGCTTTGTACCCATCAACAAACCGATCCTCACAGCATCGTACAAAGTTGCTTTACCCGCGGAACTGAAGCAAGCAACTTAGATGAGCTTGCAAAGTCTCTCGACGGATACTTCCCTACAAGAGAGTCCTTTTCGAGGATGCTGGACATAAAAACGAAGAAAAGGAACAGACTTTGTTGCGAAAATGACAGAGTGGCACTTGCCAAGGTGAAGCCGCGCATTTCTGAACTGGTCACTGAAAGGCAACAGCAGAAGTCACACCGATTTGCAGTAAATATTCATTATTATGTTTTTGTGTGAAAATCATGTTTTGATGATTTTGTTCTTTGAACACAGTGATGTTGATGCACGGTTAATTTTGTGCACCAGTAAACTATATACATATATATATATATATGTTTTTGAATTTGAAAAAAAATCACATTTTATTTTTCCAATTAAGAAGGGTTCGGTGAATGCGCATATTAAACTAGTGGGGTTCAGTACCTCCAACAAGGTTAAGAACCACTGCTCTAGCCATTGAATGGACCCACTAGAGTATGCCTTGAACTGGCGTCGGTAGTTGTCAGGCGAGGGGATAGCTATAGAGGATGTAGGCAGATAGTGTGTACGGTATGTTTTCATGCATGCCGGTGCAATCGTTGTACAACTCCAAGGGTCAATACCGGCATCTTTGATTACCTCTTCTCTGAATCTGAGGCATCCTTCACGAAGTATAACCACATCATTGTCACAGTATGATTCCATCTCTTTATGGAAATCAAAGGTGCCATGTCTTACTGTCTCATACCAAGTCATGAATCTCTCTCGCTCTTTGGGAGACATTTGATCACACCCGTACATTTCTGGGCTGGGATATGATCCGATATAGTGTAGATTCTCCTCAGATGTGAAGAAGTGGGGGAACCAGCCTTTCACAGAGTTTTCAAAACCCAAGGCCTCTGGCATTTGAGCCAATCTCATGGGTAAGAAGCTTAAACTGTCAATGTATCTCTGGTTGAAGGCGGGATCTACAAAACACAAGATTTTACTCCCTTGCGCTATGACCCTGGGGGCCACGCCTTGCTGTATCAAGGGGTTCAGAAGAAGGTAAGAGTCGTAGGCTCTAGCATTTTGCGCTATAAACGTAAAGTTTCGGTACTGTGGTTTTCTAAAATGTTTTAGAAAGAGTAGTGCACAATTGGATCCTTCTGCAGACCACTTTTCCCCGGTGAATGTCATGGTAGATACAAAAATAGGCAAATGATCCCCCGATTGCTGATTTGTCTCAAAATCATAGAACACATATTTCTCTGAATGTTCATCTTCAGCCAAGGGCTGAATATAACACTTGTGTTGCACTTCTTGAACCACTTCAGCATTTCTGCTTTTCAGAGCCCCTTTACAGATTGGACAATGTAGGATTCCACAAACATGTGGTTTAGGGCTATCTATTTTAAGGCTGTAATTGCAATGACATTTTGGGCATTTCTTGTTAATGGCACAAATGCCTACAAATTTACAGGCCTTAGGGTGCCATGTTTCAATTTTGTGTTTATCGTTACGATAAACAATCATGTGGCAATCCGCACATGGTGTCAAGTTTAAGGTTTGCATAGGGCACTCTGCATCCTGACATACATAACAGTTATAACGGCACGAGTGCCCCCCCTTTCGGGTGTAGCCGGTATGGCAGGATCTACACACATAGGTTGCACCTATGAACGCCGTGATGTTTGTAACGGCATAGTAATGTTCGTTTTGCACATAAAAGTACAGAATCTGAGGGTGCGGTTGGGGGTTGTTTTTGGAACTTCAAGAGAGCTGCATTAGCTCTACTGTAGTACAAAACCACAATCTTGATATTCAGAAGGTTTTCAAATTTGACAATGTCTGAGAATGCCACCCCTTCATGGATCCCGAGACCCACCGCCATTTGGATCTCTCTAGCCTTTTGCAATGCCGTCAGATCAGTACATCCGGGGTTAAGTAAATGCGCTAGGCCTATTGCAAAACATAGCTTATTATCGGGATTGTGAACATTTATGAGGTAGGAACCTTTTATTGCTTATGATTTCTGACTGCATTAGGCTATCAAGCTTCCTTCTCTGCCCACCACCCCCCCTGTGGTTGACGTATTATTTGCACTACAAGCTCGAGGGTCCGATCGGCTATGATGGCTAAATTTGACTGAACAAGGCGTTCTACCAGCGCTGTAAATTGTTCAAGATCTGCTTCGCCATTGGGTAAAATAAGAGATACTGTATTATGCAGGCTATCTCCACATATTTCCAACTGTAAGACATCATGAGGTTCGCCATAATCTCTTGCTGTTTCTAACAGGTCATTCAGTGTCCATTATCATCATGTAAAATACAGCATAGTCAAGATTCTGATTCACACATAGGAAATTGAAAAACTGTCGAATCTCTGTATTGTTGAATTTATTCCTGTACACAACCCTGACACGTCTATCATGAACATCTGCCGCCAGATTTATTAGACAATTGTCCAACTCCCCAAAAACATCTTGTGGCGTTTCAGACTCTACGGACCTAGGCGTTACTGGTTGTTCTATCGCTGTTGGGGTTGTCGGGCCGAAATTGTCTGACTCTCGTTCATCCGATTAATTAAGGTTATGAGGGCTTCGGGAATCTGGGATAACATGTTTTCCTCAGACGCCCCTGACTCGTTCATACGATTAATCATTTCTAAGAGTTCGGCTGGAATCTGTGTTAATATGCTTTCATCTAACGTTCCTGAATCATTCATACGTTTAATAACTTCTAGGAGTTCGGCTGGAATCTGGGATAAGAGGCTTTCAACTGTCTCCCCGTGTTGCGTTAGTTCTGCCATTTTTGGATAATTAAGGGTGTTCGTTTTTTGGGGGTCTTTCTGTAATGGTTGGTGTTACATGTATGATTTTAGCGTCTGTATTTGCGTTTTTTAATGGGGTTGCTGTTTAACATGCGTGGAATTGTTCTATGCCAGAATAACATATCGTCTCTGTACTGTCTCTCAATTAAATCCCCCAGTCGTTTGTATAGCAAAACATTCCTCGATTTCAAAGCCCTGGAAAATAATGTGAAAAACCTTTCTTGTTCGGGTGCAGGTACTGAGGCCGTAGAATTGACTGGGTCTATAAGGTTGGCCGCATCACAGAATAGCTGGTCATCAACATCTGACATGTCATTAAAAACAGGTCTCTCGGGTGTTTCATCGGGAATGCTCGGGGCGCCGGAACCCCCCAGCTCTAGATGTATGTTGTCGTCTGTGCCGTTTTTCGCCGGGGCGGAGTCTGAATGAAAATAATACATACATAATTACGTTATTAGATATAAAAAAAAATATTTTAGCTACATACAAATGTCAAATACCTTTCCGTTATAATAATATATATTAACAATACATAGTTAAAATACCTCAGCTTTTTTGGCGCTTGTTGTGACGAATCGCCGAAACCGGGGGTGTGTGACTTTTCCCCTCTAGCGTTCCAGATTCTGCTGGGCCTGTCTCCGGACAGTCTGAAAAAACATTATTTGTCCTTGTTTTAACATAGGCTATCAACAGATCTATAACTAATAAAAATACTTATAACTAATATCCAAACTGTATAATGGTCTCATACCGTGTCCCTGGAGCGCCTGCTCGTGAAGCAGCAAGTTCCCGGCCCAACGTTTTCGGGTGGGCTTGATTCCGAGCAATGTACTTGGGCAAGCACGGCTCTTTGCCTGTTGTGGTCTGGAATATTTCGGGCGGGGGTCGATGTTCCCTGGATTCGCGGTGAGTTTGAAAAATCGCTAGTACAGAACGGTAGAATTGCATCAAAGTCCTGCGTGTCAGATGTCCATAACGCATCCTTTATCATACCGGGCTGTATGTTGGCTGTAAATACATAAAATAGTTTTTAAAAATAGTACAACGTATTTTTAAAATGTTTATATATAAATGTTCTTGGGTATGTGTTTAATTATAAGGACTTACAACGAAAAAAGGCCGTTGATGTTTGCCTGCCAGACTTTTGAGCCTGTGAACCACCCTCATGTTGTTCCAGATCAGGTAAATCGCGTAAAAGCTGCGTAAATGTCAGGGAGCCTAGATACCATTAGACAATATTAACGGTTATACGCTATATCTACACTTTTTTAACCTATATTGGCCTTTTGGCCTGAAATACCCAAATAACTAGCTGTTAATATTCCAATAATATTCAAACAAATCTTAAAATATGTTTTTCATTTACTCACCTCCAGAAATATCCATTATGCGAGATTCCCTTATTCAGAATATTATTATTATTATTATTTTAATCTGTCCGTGCAGCTCAATATTCGGGCCTTTATGTTTGCGCTAAAGCAATGCTAGCAACATTAAAAATAGTTCTGTCCCTAACTATCTAAAAGTACGGAATGAGTTTGAGAGATGTATGCTACACCCCACCCATGTATGTCTGTTTTAGAGACCCCAAAAGGCTTTGAATTCAAAGTACCGTTCTGTCTGCATTGGGTTTGCTAGAATCCCTGTGTGATGATTAGATATCAGTGTTTAACCCGGGCTGTAGGCCTATATCTTGACAGGCCATATGACGGATAATGTAAACCTTGGTTTCAAACGATTCTCTACAGATAGAGCTCTGGGACCCCTGGTTGAAACCCCCCCCACCTTAGGATTTACGTAACACACACACACAACCACACACACACACACACACACACGCCTGATGCTACGCCTGCGCCGCTTCCTGTGTGAGACAGGGTCGTACTCTGCGGATGTTGTAGAGCATGAACCTACAGGAACGGGCCACCGCCTTGATGTTAGTTGAGAACGACAGGGTGTTGTCCAGGATCACGCCAAGGTTCTTAGCGCTCTGGGAGGAGGACACAATGGAGTTGTCAACCGTGATGGCGAGATCATGGAACGGGCAGTCCTTCCCCGGGAGGAAGAGCAGCTCCGTCTTGCCGAGGTTCAGCTTGAGGTGGTGATCCGTCATCCACACTGATATGTCTGCCAGACATGCAGAGATGCGATTCGCCACCTGGTCATCAGAAGGGGGAAAGGAGAAGATTAATTGTGTGTCGTCTGCATAGCAATGATAGGAGAGACCATGTGAGGTTATGACAGAGCCAAGTGACTTGGTGTATAGCGAGAATAGAAGAGGGCCTAGAACAGAGCCCTGGGGGACACCAGTGGTGAGAGCGCGTGGTGAGGAGACAGATTCTCGCCACGCCACCTGGTAGGAGCGACCTGTCAGGTAGGACGCAACAAGCGTGGGCCGCGCCGGAGATGCCCAACTCGGAGAGGGTGGAGAGGAGGATCTGATGGTTCACAGTATCGAAGGCAGCCGATAGGTCTAGAAGGATGAGAGCAGAGGAGAGAGAGTTAGCTTTAGCAGTGCGGAGCGCCTCCGTGATACAGAGAAGAGCAGTCTCAGTTGAATGACTAGTCTTGAAACCTGACTGATTTGGATCAAGAAGGTCATTCAGAGAGAGATAGCGGGAGAGCTGGCCAAGGACGGCACGTTCAAGACTTTTGGAGAGAAAAGAAAGAAGGGATACTGGTCTGTAGTTGTTGACATCGGAGGGATCGAGTGTAGGTTTTTTCAGAAGGGGTGCAACTCTCTCTCTCTTGAAGACGGAAGGGACGTAGCCAGCGGTCAGGGATGAGTTGATGAGCGAGGTGAGGTAAGGGAGAAGGTCTCCGGAAATGGTCTGGAGAAGAGAGGAGGGGATAGGGTCAAGCGGGCAGGTTGTTGGTCGGCCGGCCGTCACAAGACGCGAGATTTCATCTGGAGAGAGAGGGGAGAAAGAGGTCAGAGCACAGGGTAGGGCAGTGTGAGCAGAACCAGCGGTGTCGTCTGACTTAGCAAATGAGGATCGGATGTCGTCGACCTTCTTTTCAAAATGGTTGACGAAGTCATCTGCAGAGGGGGGGAGGGGGAGGAGGATTCAGGAGGGAGGAGAAGGTGGCAAAGAGCTTCCTAGGGTTAGAGGCGGATGCTTGGAATTTAGAGGCTTTAGCAGCAGAGACAGAGGAGGAAAATGTAGAGAGGAGGGAGTGAAAGGATGCCAGGTCCGCAGGGAGGCGAGTTTTCCTCCATTTCCGCTCGGCTGCCCGGAGCCCTGTTCTGTGAGCTCGCAATGAGTCGTCGAGCCACGGAGCGGGAGGGGAGGACCGAGCCGGCCTGGAGGATAGGGGACATAGAGAGTCAAAGGATGCAGAAAGGGAGGAGAGGAGGGTTGAGGAGGCAGAATCAGGAGATAGGTTGGAGAAGGTTTGAGCAGAGGGAAGAGATGATAGGATGGAAGAGGAGAGAGTAGCGGGAGAGAGAGAGCGAAGGTTGGGACGGCGCGATACCATCCGAGTAGGGGCAGTGTGGGAGGTGTTGGAAGAGAGCGAGAGGGAAAAGGATACAAGGTAGTGGTCGGAGACTTGGAGGGGAGTTGCAATGAGGTTAGTGGAAGAACAGCATCTAGTAAAGATGAGGTCGAGCGTATTGCCTGCCTTGTGAGTAGGGGGGGGATGGTGAGAGGGTGAGGTCAAAAGAGGAGAGGAGTGGAAAGAAGGAGGCAGAGAGGAATGAGTCAAAGGTAGACGTGGGGAGGTTAAAGTCGCCCAGAACTGTGAGAGGTGAGCCGTCCTCAGGAAAGGAGCTTATCAAGGCATCAAGCTCATTGATGAACTCTCTGAGGGAACCTGGAGGGCGATAAATGATAAGGATGTTAAGCTTGAAAGGGCTGGTAACTGTGACAGCATGGAATTCAAAGGAGGCAATAGACAGATGGGTAAGGGGAGAAAGGGAGAATGACCACTTGGGAGAGATGAGGATCCCGGTGCCACCACCCCGCTGACCAGAAGCTCTCGGGGTGTGCGAGAACATGTGGGCGGAAGAAGAGAGAGCAGTAGGAGTAGCAGTGTTGTCTGTGGTGATCCATGTTTCCGCCAGTGCCAAGAAGTCGAGGGACTGGAGGGAGGCATAGGCTGAGATGAACTCTGCCTTGTTGGCCGCAGATCGGCAGTTCCAGAGGCTACCGGAGACCTGGAACTCCACGTGGGTCGTGCGCGCAGGGACCACCAGATTAGGGTGGCCGTGGCCACGCGGTGTGGAGCGTTTGTATGGTCTGTGCAGAGAGGAGAGAACAGGGATAGACAGACACATAGTTGACAGGCTACAGAAGAGGCTACGCTAATGCAAAGGAGATTGGAATGACAAGTGGACTACACGTCTCGAATGTTCAGAAAGTTAAGCTTACGTAGCAAGAATCTTATTGACTAAAATGATTAAAATGATACAGTACTGCTGAAGTAGGCTAGCTGGCAGTGGCTGCGTTGTTGACTTTGTAGGCTAGCTGGCAGTGGCTGCGTTGTTGACACTACACTAATCAAGTCGTTCCGTTGAGTGTAATAGTTTCTTCAGTGCTGCTATTCGGGGGCTAGCTGGCCAACTGTTGTTCCCATACTGCCGTAGCCAAGGCGAGACCCCTCCCGGACATCTGCGTGATGAGGTACGCCATCGTAGAGTGGTCCGAGGGGAAGGAGGAGGACTGCAGCTCAATGATGAGTGAACACTGAGCGAGAAACGCCCGACATGTGCCCGACTCTCCATCAAAGCGCTCCAGGTGAGGTAAATGGTGTTCCCAGGAAACCGGGGTGACGGCACTGCTAACAGCCGGGTTACTGAGGGGCTGGTGGGCTACATAGTAGACAACCCACATAATTGCTCCAGCAATGTGTTTAATGCTTGGTCGTGAAGTTCGGCCAAGTTATGGAACCCTTCCAGAAGGCCATGAAGCAACTCCCTGTGCCTTCCAATGGTGGCTCCTTGGGAAGAGAGGGCGTTGCAGAGCTGGTCTGAGTCTGCTGAGTTAATCATGGCCAGTTTGTACAATCACGTTTCAGGTATGACCCAGATGCAGACAGTGTCGAAGAAATAAAAGTGTATTTCTAAAACAGGGTCAGGGAAACGACAGGTCAAAGGCAGGCAGGGGTCAATAATCCAGTAAGGTGGGCAGGCAGGCTCAAGGCAGGCATAACGGTCAAAATCGGGAAGGACTAGAAAACAGGAGCAAGAAACAGGCAGGGGAACAAACACTGGTAGGTTTCATGAACAAAACGAACTGGCAACAGACAAACAGTGAACACAGGTATAAATCACAGGGGATAATGGGGAAGATGGGCGACACCTGGAGGGGGTGGAGACAAGCACAAAGACAGGTGAAACCGATCAGGGTATGCCAATGACAGACACATACCTTTTGAACAATATAATATTTTATTGTCGCCTTATTGCCTTTTTATTCATACTGAAATTTTTGCATTTAACTTTTTTTAAGACTACCAAGCTGTCCTCAATTGGAGAACCTTTGTCTGGGACAATGTCCTCAGTTTTATGGAGTGGTGTGTTCATAAAAGTTTTTGAATATTTTAACGTGATTTAATGATTAAGCAAAACTTTACCATTTAGAGAGGAGTTAAACATTTTCATTATCCAACTGTCAAATTTTTATGTTTCAGATTGATGACCAATTAATTAATGTCCCACTTCAATATGAAGAGACAGAGGAGCAAACATGACCTTTCTACCACTTTTAGTAGATTTGACTGTTATTTTATTATTATTATTATTATTATTATTATTTATTATTATTATTTATTATTTTATTGTGTGTTACTATTAGCTCATGTCCTGCATTCTAACATTATGCCAATCGTTATTTTTGTAAAACACTGTTAATGCTGACAGTAAGTGTCATGAAAAGCCAGAAAACTCAGGAGGTTGATGTGTTGCGGGCTCTTTGGAAAGTCCCGAAATATACCCCTGAGCCATGTTGGAGAACGACGCAAAGTGTTGTGGGCGCTGTGCTTTGGCAAAGTGGGTGGGGTTATACCCTGCCTGGTTGGCCCTGCCCGGGGTTATTGTCAGACAAGGCCACAGTGTCCCCCAACCCACCCCTGTCTCAGTCTCCAGTATCTATGCTGCAATAATCCATGTGCTGGTGGGGCTAGGGTCAGTCTGTTATGTCTGGTGTAATTCTCCTGTCTTATCTGGTGTCCTGTGTGAATTTAAGTATGCTCCCTTTAACTCCCCCTCCATAGGACCTGAGCATAAGGATGATGCCTCAGGACTACCTGGTCGTGCTGCTCCAATTTCAACTGTTCTGCCTGCGGCTAGGGAACCCTGACCTGTTCACCAGACGTGCTACCCTGTCCCGGACCTGCTGTTTTCGTCTCTCTCTCTCTCTCTCTCTCTCTCTCTCTCTCTCTCTCTCTCTCTCTCTCTCTCTCTCTCTACAGCACCTGCTGTCTCAACCTCGGAATGCTTCTATCTGAATCTATGAAAAGCCAACTGACATTTTACTTTTGAGATACTGGCCTGTTGCACCCTCTACAACCACTGATTATTGGTAGATCCTCATCAAGGACCTCTGAGGACAGAATGTGATCTGTAGCGTAGTAACCCTCTTGAAGGGTCATGTGATTGGTCAGATCTGCAGTGAAGAGAATCAGCGCATTACAACGTTATCAACACCTGCACATGATCGGTACATCTGAACATCACACCTACTGGACAGGTACAGAATGGCAACAACAACTTCCCGAGTTAAACCAGGAACGCACAATCCCTACATCAGTGCTCAGACTGTCCGCAATAGGCTGAGAGAGGCTGGACTGAGGGCTTGTAGGCCTGTTGTCTGGTGAGGACCTGCCTTACATCACCAGCAACAATGTCGCCTATGGGCACAAACCCACCATCGCTGAACAAGACAGGACTGGAAAAACGTCCTGTCTTTTGTCTAACCAGGGGTGATGGTCGGTCGGATTCACGTTTATCGTCGAAGGAATGAGGGTCTGGGGCAGTGTGCCACAGCATCATCGGACTGAGCTTGTCATTGCAGGAAATGTCAACACTGTGCGTTACAGGGAAGACATCCTCCTCCCTCATGTGGTACCCTTCTTGCAGGCTCATCCTGACATGACCCTCCAGCATGACAATGCCACCAGCCATACTGCTTGTTCTGTGCATGATTTCCTAAAAGACAGGAATGTCAGTGTTATGCCATGGACAGCAAAGAGCCCGGATCTCAATCCCATTGAGCATGTCTGGGACCTGTTGTTTCGGAGGGTGAGGGCTAGGGCCATTACCCCCAGAAATGTCTGGGAACTTGCAGGTGCCTTGGTGGAAGAGTGGGGTATCATCTCACAGCAAGAACTGGCAACTATGGTGCAGCCCATGAGGAGGAGATGCACTCTAGTACTTACTACAGCTGGTGGCCACACCAGATACTGACTGTTACTTTTGATTTTGACCTTTTGTTCAGGGACACATTATTCCATTTCTGTTAGTCACATGTCTGTGGAACTACTTCAGTTTATGTCTCAGATGTTGAATCTTGTTATGTTGCTACAAATACATGTTAAGTTTGCTAAAATAAACGCAGTTGACAGTGAGAGGACGTTAATTATTTTGCAGAGTTTAGAAATGTTATGAACAATGTTTTCAATATCCCACTTTATCCCCTGCAATACTTGTTACAGTGCACTCTTAGAAAAGCTGAACTATTTTGGAACCCTTTTTTTCTAAGGCTAGCCAGGTTATGATGAGGTCTTCTTAACCATGACCAGTAGGCTATAGAGGTCACAATTATGACCAACTTGTCATTTGGTGTCCAGAAAAAGACGGCATATTCTGGTCAGTAGAAAGACGTAAAATAAATACTTTTTTCTATCAGTTTAAAACCAGACTAAGACAATCATGTTTTGAACATTTAGTGTATGTCTGTAAAATGGTAACATACAAATAATAATATATATACTCAAATATACTACTGATAATTATTATTGTACTTCATATTAATTTAAAAAAATAATCTAATATAATAGACAAGATCAGGGATTTACTGCATGTAACACATACAATCAAGGTTTATCGGTCGCGTACACATATGACCAGATACCACAGCAGGTGCAGCGAAATGCTTGTGTTTCTAGCTCCAACAGTGCAGTTATACAACATCAATAAAATAACATACCAACTCGCAAATGATGCAGAAAGATCAAAACAAGAAAGAAATGCAACCCCTATACAGTAAACAACAAATTAAGTTGCTGCGGTATTTTTGAAGGGTCACACTGCTCTGCTAAAATTGCATTGGCCAATACAGTACCATAATACCGAATACAAATACAGTATTCAAACCCCTTGGCTTTTTCAACATTTTGTTACGTTACAGCCTTATTCTAAAATGGATTAAATTGTTTTTATTCTTCATCAATCTACACACAATACCCAATGATGAGGAAGCAAAAACAGGTTTTTAGAAATGTTTGCAAATGTATTATTATTTTTTTGTTGAAATATCACATTTACATAAGTATTCAGACCCTTTACTCAGTACCTTGTTGAAGCACCTTTGGCAGCGATTACAGCCTTGAGTCTTCTTGGGTATGACGCTACAAGCTTAGCACACCTGTATTTGTGGAGTTTCTTCCATTCTTCTCTGCAGGTCCTCTCAAGCTCTGTCAGGTTGAATCATGAACGTTGCTGTACAGCTAATTTCAGGTCTCTCCAAAGATGTTAGATTGGGTTCAAATCCGGGCTATGGCTGGGCCACTCAAGGACATTCAGAGACTCCTGTGTTGTCTTGGCTGTGTGCTTAGGGTTGTTGTCCTGTTGGAAGGTGAACCTTCGCCCCAGTCTGAGGGAGCAGGTTTCGTCAAGGATCTCTCTGTACTTTGCTTCGTTCATCTTTCCCTTGATCCTAAAAAACATCCCCATAGCATGATGCTGCCACCACCGTACTTCACTGTAGGGATGGTGCCAGGTTTCCAGACAAGACGCTTGGCATTCAGGCCAAAGTGTTCAATATTAGTTTCATCAGACCATAGAATCTTGTTTCTCATTGTCTGAGAGTTTTTAGGTGCCTTTTGGCAAACTCCAAGCAGGCTGTCATGTGCCTTTTACTGAGGAGTGGTTTCCGTCTGGCCACACTACCATAAAGGCCTGATTGGTGGTGTGATTCAGGGATGGTTGTCCTTCTGGAAGGCTCTCCCCCCTCCACATAGGAAATGTTGAGCTCTGTCAGAGTGACCATTGGGTTCTTGTTCACCTCTGTGACCAAGGCCCTTCTCCCCCGATTGCTCAGTTTGGCCAGGCGGCCAGCTGTAGGAAGAGTCTTGGTGGTTCCAAACATCTTCCACTTAAGAATGATTGAGGCCACTGTGTTCTTGGGGACCTTCAATGCTGCAGACATTTTTTGGTACCCTTCCCCAGATCTCTGCCTCAACACAATCCTGTCTCGGAGCTCTACAGACAATTCCTTTGACCTCATGGCTTGGTTTTTGTTCTGGCATGCACTGTAAACGGTGGGACTGTGAAGATAGAAGCTGGAGACGAGAAGCAAGTACAGGAAGTGAACATTTTAATGAAACACGGACAGAAACAGAATACAGACAGCGTCTGGACAGGGGAAAACAAAACCGACAATAATGCTGACACGGGGATGAAACAAAGGAAAGAGCAGATGTGCGTAATGATGGTGACAGGATTGCGTAATGAATGGCAGCCTGGTGCCCTCAGGGCCAGAGAGGGGAAGCGGGAGCAGGCGTGACAGGGACCTTGTATATACAGGTGTGTCTAATGCCTGCTAAACATTATGTTTCTTTCATTTGATGACATTGTGAAAGATGTCTTCAGTGATCACACGTTTGATAACACATAGGATAGGGTTTTAATGGGTAGAGCAAGTGTATTGCCAATGTGAAAACAGTGTAAGGTATTATAACTTCTTCCATTTACTGTAGCATACTACATTCAAAGGGCAATTTTAAAACAGGGTCCTGAATTTCTTTGCTATTGTATTAACTGGTTGTTAAAATAACTAAATTGAGAAGATATCATTGTTGTGTTTTGGTGATTAAGC